>NW_026067927.1:23574327-23637704 GCF_014885135.2 Alexandromys fortis
AGAGAGGAATCCCACATCAGTCTACAAGAGCTAGTTCCAGGACAGGGCTGTTACACAGAAAAACCCTGTCTCAAAAAAAAAAAAAAAAGTGAACTATGTATAATCAAGTGACTTCTATCTGTTTAAAATAAATTTAACTTCCTAGGCTCCCCCAAAGCCAGTACGTGCAGTAGGATCAAAAACCCATTGCCATTGTTCTTGAGTTCTCAGTAGTCCTCATTGTCCGCTATGTTCAGTGAGTCCGGTTTTATCCCAGGCTTTTTCAGACCCAATATCATGAAGAAGGCAAGGGTTCCCAGTCTCTTCACTGTATATGGTGAGAACAGAGCAAGAGGGCTAGAGAAAGAATTCAAGACAGATGAGTGTGTGTGGCAAGGAGAACGTTGATTATTCTTGTTTCCAGATAATAAAAAGCCTACTAAGGACTCCACCAAAGGACTGTTAGAGCCAGCAGATGAATCCAGTAAACTTGTAGGACAGAGAACCAACACACAGAAGGGAGTAGGCACCCTCCCACTAATGGAGCCGAAGTAAATTAGAGCCTATCTCCAACAGCCACAAATTCATAAAGTACCTGACTAAACTCAACTTTTGAGATCCGTGCAGTCCTCAGAGCCCAGTGGGGAAGTTTCTGTGTGCAGTGGTCACCGCTGGTCAAAGGGGAGAGAATGCATGCCATTGGAGTGCTCATTCAGCAGTGAGACACTTACATCAGCCTTCTCTGCCAAGGCTCGGGTACCATCACGGAAGGGGGGTGGTAAGAGTGAGATCCTGTGGAGGACTGGAGTCAACAGTGTCTTGTGGACACGATGGGTACTGCGATTATGAACTCACTGCACTGTGGTTGCCGGAACCAGACCAGCAGAAGATCAAGTCAATCAACACAGCACCGTGCAGAGGGCGTGGCTCACAGGGCTGCAGCTCTCCTGGAGGGACTGTTGGAGCTGATGGTTGCTGGGGAAGGGGGAGTCGGTTTCTTCACTGGTGCAGCCACTGTTAAGTTGTTCTTGCTCCAGGAAATAACCTTTCATCCATGCTCATGCGACTGGTACTAATGAAACTCAGTTTCTTTCCTTCCCTCCCTTCTTTCTTTCTCTCCCTTCTTTTTTCTTTCCCTCCCTCCTTTTTTCTCCTCCCCCCCAACACAGGAAAGCAGGAGGGGTTTGTTGGGAAGAATAGTGGTTTCAGTGGGAGAGGGATATGAGGGTATGGAGAATGAAAATGACAAAAATTCGTTATACACATGCATGGAATTGTTAAAGAATTATAATATGTATATGTCACAACAGAATTATAAAACAAACAAACAAAACAAAACCAAACCACCTCCACATACTGGTCCTCATGCACCACCAGTGGGCATGAAGTTAGCCCAGAAGCAGAACTGTCAGGACCCAGAGGCCCTGCCCGTTATTGTCCTAGTCACTCTGCTGCTGCTGTGAAGAGACACAATGACCACGGCTTCACTTAGGAAAGAAAGCGTTTAATTGGGGGCCAGTTTACAGTTTCAGAAGTTTAGCCCATTATCATCATCATGGTGGGGGTCATGGCAGCATGCATGGCGCTGGAGCAGTAGCTGAGAGCTACATCCTGATCCACAGGCAGAGAGAGAGAGAGAGAGAGAGAGAGAGAGAGAGAGAGGGAGAGAGAGAGAGAGAGAGAGAGAGAGAGAGATTGAGACTGAGGGAGAGACTGAGAGACTGAGTCTGGCGTGGGCTCCAGTGATAAGGCCACGCCTCCTAATCCTTTTCATCCTAACAAAGAGTTCCAATCCCTGGTCACTAAGCATTATGAGCCTCTGGGGACCATTCTTCTTCAAATACCACACCAGGTACACATGCATAGGTAGATAACAACACAATGAACATGTTCCTGTTGTTCTTGTTGTGGACAAGAGCCAGGACGGACTCAGCCTGGATGCCTGTCAAGGGACAAATGACTAAAGAGATGTGGCATATACACTGTGAATCCTTGTCCAGCCGTAAGAGAGGATGAGATCTGGTCATTTGGAGGAAGATGGATGGAACTGGGGATAAGTGTGTTAAATGAAGTAAGCTAGGCAAAAGACCGAGTTTCAGTATCCTGTCTTAGGGGGAAAGCAAAGCGAGTTCTCAAGGTCAAGAGGTCATTAGGGGCTGTGCCCTCAGGAAAGGAGGAAACAGGAATGGGAGATGGGCAGGGTGGATCGATATGTTCAATGAATGGTGTATTTATGTATGGACATACAGCAATATAATCTGGGTTATTATTGTGTGTTAATAATCATAGTAAATTCTAGCTACAGTAAATGCAAACACATAAAGGAAATAACTAAAATATAATAAAAACAAAATATAATGAAAACCTTTTAAAACTAAAAAAAAATATCCTCTATATGTTCTTTAGTGGGTTAGATGAGCAGGATGTGGTATAGAAACCAGGGAAACATTACTTAGATAGAAAAAGTGAAACCCTACTAAACGTGGTGGCACACACCTTTAATTCCAGCACTCCAGAGGCAGAGCAGGTGGACCTCTGTGAGTTCAAAACCAGCTTGGTCTATATAGCAAGTTACATAGGGAAACTCCGTTCCTCCCCGCAAATAGTGAAACTCGTTATTTATGGCCCTGTGAGTGGAGCTTAAGGACACTGTGTGCAGAGAAGTAAGTCAGACCCAGAAATGCATCCGAGTCTCCTGTCTCATGCAGAAGCTAAGGCGGTGGACGGGAGAGGGAAATGTTTGAGTCGTGGTAACTAGAGGATGGGGAAGGCACAGGGGTTGGTGTGCTGGTGGTGGTGGTACAGAGAGGCTGGCTAATGTGTTTAGGAGCACAAAGGAGAAGAACAGGATTACTGTTCTGCAGCACAGCAGGGTGGCCGCGGTCAGCAACACTCCCCTGCACACTTCAAAGGATTCTGTTCCCAATACAAAGAAATAGTCACTATGCCAACAACTGTCATCTATGCCTTAAATATAGTAAGCGTGTGACAAAATATCCCACAACCCAGAATATAAGTAATTAGTGTGCCAATAAACATTTTTTTTTAAAGCAAAGCATTCTGAATACACAGAAACAAGGCCTGGGCCAGTGCATCATTTGGGAATGACTTCTGAGCCCTGTGTGAGTTCAAGTCAGGGAAGAAACAATAGCGTCTCTAATTTTCAGAACTTGGAACAGAAAACTCTCAATTACCTCTGGATTGGTCTCCCTAACTTGAAGAAAAGTTTCCACTTACAGTGTAGCTCAAAGCAACGTTGGATGGAGGCAGTCAAAGCCAGAACAAATGAACTAGCAACATCTTGCTGCCGAGAATCGATGGGATGCTTCCGTCATACCTGTGTGCTCAGCTCTTCCCATCGAGGCTCCAACCCAGCATCCCTAATTGTGTGCCGAGCATCTGTGCCTGCCTTGAAGCTTTCCCACATCCCACCAGTTCCCTTATCCAAACCCTTCTACTGCTCTCGGAGGAGCCATTCTTAATTAAGGACCCATGTGCAGGATACAGAAGGCTTGCTTGTCATTTAATCCATACACGTCCCCCGGGGAGAGAGCAGGAATGCGTTATCTCCACTTTACAGATAACTGTGGTAAGTCACACCGAACGCAGGAGGTGGATCCTAGGGACTGTGACGACTGCTCAGTCAGGAAAGTTCTTGCTGTGCAAAGATGAGGCCACGAGGTGAGTGCACAGTGCCTACACAAACCAAACCGAAAACAACAGGAGTAGCCACCCGTGCTGTTAATCTCAGTGCTGGGGAGCTGAAGACAGAGGCTCCTGGGGTCTGCTGGCTGACCAGCATAGCCTGCTGGTTGACCTCTAGGTCACTGAGAGATCCTTTCTCAAAAAGCAAGATGCCTGGGGAATGACATTTGAGGTCGTCCCCTGGTTTCCACATGCGTACACATGCACACACATGCACACACACAGAAGAGGTCCGTAAGTGCTAGCAAATGACCAACCCTCTCTGCCATAGACTTTTTTTCCACACAAAAGGAAAGCCACAAAGAAAGTCTCCGGCATTCCTGGAGCTCCAAAAGTGGTGCGGAAGAATTGTCTGTATTTTGTCAATTATATTTTGAATAAACGCTGATTGGCCAGGCAGGAAGTATAGGCGGGTCAGCCATACAGGAAGTAGAGGCGGGGCCATGAGAACAGGGGAATGCTAGGAAGGAGGAAGCCCATTCCTTCTCTTCCTGCCCAGACCACCCGGAAGCAAGATGTAACCTGCCCGGCTAAGAAAGGTACTGAGCCATGTGGCTAACATAGATAAGAATAATGGGTTGATATAAGTTATAAGAGTTAGCAAGAAGCCTGAGCTAATGGGCCAATCAGTTTTATAACTTATGGAGATCTCTGTGTGATTTTCTCTGGGACTTGCCAGCTATGGTACTGGGTGGGACAGAAACCCCAACAAGTCGGCCCTCCATGTTACACAAAAGAAGGTCACATTTCTGCACAACGACAGTATCTAGGGGAAGCGATGCTAGCTGGATACCATGTTGCCAATCCTTGCAAGGTTCTCTCATGTCTGCATCCCACCTTCAGCGAGGTGCAAGACTGCAGGGAAGGCAATGTCGACAGCAGTGAGCAATACCCCGGCTCTGCTCCCCCAGACAGCAATTAGAAGGGGAGGTTAGGGCACAGGCAGCATGACCCGCGCCAGCACATGGTTGGGTGCCAACGGAAGTCTCGGAGCATGTCCAAAGATGGTCAGACTAGACTCCAGCATGCCACACTCCCCCCAAATAAACACTTCTTCAACTTCATGTAATCTTCCCTGTCTCTGCCGTAGTACCGTAGCTTGATTGTCATGTATCTTAGGAATTTGCGGGGGGGGGGGGGGGGGGGGGGGGGGGGGGGGGGGCAGGAGTTCTTGATACAGATGCCCATCATTTGCAGTAAAACAGTTTGTTTAACTTTGCTGCCAGTGCAGTTTGTGTGACGTTTGGCTTTGAATTGTGCCCTACTGGAATAATCAAGCCACTTTGAAGATGGTGGTTAAGAGTTTTGGGGACGGAGTGGGTATAGTTCAGTTAGGAGAGTACTCACTTAGCATGTATGAAGAAGCCCTGAGCTCCATCCCTTAGCACGTATGAAGAAGCCCTGAGCTCCATCCCTTAGCACGTATGAAGAAGCCCTGAGCTCCATCCTCAGCTGCATAAAGCAGCTTGGTGGGCCACAGCCTCCTAGCACCCAGGAGATGGAAGCCAAAAAATCAGAAGTTCAAGGTCATCTTTAGTCATGTAGTGAGCTAAAGGCTAGCCTGGACTACATAAGACCACATGAAGAAAGAATGGCGGGGTGGGGTGGGGTGGTGGTGTTAGGTTTCTGAAATTCAAGCATGCCTGACCCAAATGTAAGCTTTGGCCTCTTAGCTGGGTGACATTGGGTGAAGCACACTGTCTCCCCAAGCCTGAGTCTCCTCCCCTGGAAACAGGTGGCGATAATGTACTTGGTTGTTACGGTACTGAGAAAACCCAGTGAGCCCCCAAAGCACAGAGTGTCATACAGCATAAGCCTCCACCAAATGGGGGCAATTGCCCATTGAGAACGTAAAGCCGAGCAGTTAAATGAACGGAAATGATGGCTTGACATCTGTCACTATCTTCACATCGAACACGTTGAGCAAAGTACAGTGCAAGTGTGGGGGGACAGGCTGTGATCACCCCTGAAACACAGTGAGCAATTCCTTGTAAAAGCTGGCCAGTATTCGTGCCCCCCCCAAAAAAAAGCTGTGTTATCTATCTCAGATGTGAATTCCTAGGAGCAGCGAGGAACTCAAAAGACACACACTTACAACAACAACAACAACAATAACAACAACAACAACAACAATAACACACGGATGTAGAACAGAAGTTATTATTGTGAGGTTCCATTGGAAGACAGGAGAGGAAGATTGAGACTCTTTGCCATGATTAAAATTCTAGATGTTAGAAATGAACATTTTAATTACTTGCATGCTTCTGAACAATAAACAGTGTAAATATCTACAGATAGATCTCTTGTTAGATCACTTTGCTGTTGTAATTTTGTAATGAGTTGGGTTTGGCTTCAGTCACAATTATGTGTTTTAATGACAAAGTATATTTCCTGGTTTCCGGTGATGGACTCTCTAGCAGGCCGAAGCACGTTAAACATGGCACCATTTTCCTTCCTTCTCCCTTGCTAAAGTGTTAGGTTATATTGCTACAGCTGGCCCCTAAGGTCTGTTCCCTTATTTGGCTACTTCCTTATGCCTGACTAAAACTCCAAGGTCCAGTTATCAAAACTCCAAGGTCCAGCAATCAAAATCCATCTTTTGGCTACACTGACTACAAGAAGGATTTACCAAATCACCCTAGCATAGACTTCCCCTTTTCTCCTTAAAAACCCACTCCTGAAGAAACACCTGCTGTGGTCTTTATCTGATTCAGATGCAGCAGCTGTCCCCCGCCCCACCTAGGTTTACTGAAACATTAGATGGTGACAGAGCTGCAAAGTCTGAAGATGCTGTGAACTGGTTGAGCCCATTTTTAATTTTTAAAATTTCTTTTGTTTAAGATTTCCTTCCCTTCCCCCCTTTCTTCCTCTCTCCCTTCCTCCTTTCTTTCCATTTCAAGATAGGGTTTCTATGTATAATAGCCCTGACTCTCCTGAAGCTTGTTCTGTAGATCAGGCCGGCCGTGAACTCACAGAGATCTCTCTACCTCTGCCTCCCGCGAGTCCTGGGATTAAAGGCGTGCACCACCTGGCAAACACTTACCTTTCAGGCTGGATCCTCTGGTTTCTCTTTAGAGTGTATAAATCTTTCGCCTTAATTTTTAAAAAAATTCATTTATTTCTACTCTCTGTGCATTGGTGTTTGGCCTGCACACATGCCTGTGTGAGGGTGTCAAGTCCCCTGGAACTGGAGCTACAGACAGCTGTGAGCCACCATGGGGGTGCTGGGAATTGAACCCGGGTCCTCTGGAAGAGCAGCCAGCACCCTCAACAGCTGAACCATCTCTTTAGCCCCTAATTTTTTTCATAGAATATATTTAATCAAATTTTTCATCTTCCTAGCTCTTCCCTGATCTTCCCCACTTCCCTACCCACTCAACTTCACACTCTTTGTCTCTCAAGACAAAAAAAAAAAGTAAAAAAAAATAAAAAACACACAAAACAATAAAATGCCCAAATTAAGCAAAAGCCTGCAAAAACAAACAACAAACATGGGGGTAGTTTCTATTGGCCACTGTTCCTAGGCATCTCTTAGCTGCTAGGGCAAGAAGATCAGGCTCAATCGCGTGTGCTTGCAGGAAACTTGTGGCTGAAGGGAGGACTCTCCAGGATGGCCAGAGACAGAACAGGCCACAGAACCATCCAGCCCTGCGAAAAGGAGGTGATAGGAGGCCTCAGGGACCCCAGGTCCTTTTGTGAATCCCTTCTGAACCTTCACACACTCAGCCCAGGGGTACCGAGCACCTGCTGAGCCAAGGGAGGTCCCACACAGGGCTCAGGAACACCTCAGAGCATCTTTCAAGGGCACGTGTATTTGCTGTCTGAAACCATTTGTCCCTTCTTGGTGGAAGATTAAAAAAAAAAAAAAAAAAAAAAAAAAAAAAAAAAAAAAAAAAAAAAAAAAAAAAAAAAAAAAAAAAACCACCCAGTGGGGCTGAGGAGATGGTTCAGGTGTAAACTGGCCTTGAAAGTGAAATAGTTTGACTCCTATAATCTCTGTAAGAAGCCAGGCATGGCGGTGTACATGTCTAAGCTCTGAGATAGGCAGATACCTGACAGCAGCCAGTGCAGCCCACTTGTAAGGGTTCTAGTCACCGAGAGACCTTGTCCCTCAACCAAGATGCAGATGACATCTGAGGAAGGACACTCAACGTTGTCCTCCGTCTAATACTCGTGTACACACACAAATACACTGGTGCGCGTGCACACACGCCCCTCTGGAGGCGGCTTCCTAACCAACAAACCTTCTGCCTCCCAACTGTAAAATATATGTGAAGTTTCCTGACATCACTTCCAGTCATCCCCCTCCCCCTCATTTTCCAGGTTCCCACAGGAAAGGGTCAATTCCAGAGCTCGTGCAGCTGCCATTTTGTATGGCGTCTCCAAAACCTGCATTTCTTACTCGACCTTGAGTGTTTTTGCTGGGTAGAGCTGAGAGTCTCAGGTTTAAAGGCAAGGGTCTTAGGAAGTCTGTGGTGGTCTCGGGAGAGGCTAGCTGGCCGCCAACGCACACACCTGTTCGGCAGCGTTTACTGCTCACGTGATAGAAAGACTGTTCTGGTTCTCAGGGCAGGCCTAGCTCCTGCCGTGGTAGGGTGTCTGTGTTAGGGGAAGAAGACGCCATGTCCTTTTTCTTAGAGAACAAGAGAGCTAGGCTGTTCATTTGGCTTCGCATAACACAACTCAAACATGAAGCTAGGAAAGAATCCGTTCAGGAAGGAAACCTCAAGTGAGTGTTCGGTTCTGTAGGTGTTATCAAAAAAGGCCCCCTTTGCCAGGAAGACGGTACAGGCAAATAAGTGTAATGCGGAGCCCAGGTGTGCTCACCCAGGCCCAGGTGCTTAGGAGCCATGCAAACCCTAAGACACGTGCTTTTCTAGTTCCTGGAAACCTGACTCAAAAAGCCCCACACAGAGGAGGAAATACCAACACTCAAGGGCTAGGTGACTGTGGGTTTGCTGAAATCAGGAGGATCACGGGACCACAGTGACGTCAGCAAGGCTCTTCTCTACTCCACTTGTTAGCTGTACTTCAGGGTGACCCAGGAGCCGAGATGCCATCAGCTGAGCTCAGGTCTCTGCTGAGGGGAAGCCAGGGAAGGGCTACATGCTTGCCCTCCTAAGGCAGCAACCTGGTTAGGGAGGGCTGCGGAAATGGTAGTGTGTGATTTTATTTATGGTCACGAAGTCTCTTAAGAACTCGGGCCTCTCATGAATCCTAGGGGGTCTTTCAGACAACAGGCTTTGTAGGAAATTCAGGATACTGTCCCTCAGTGGTTTGGGCAGATGGTCCAGTAGAGGATTCGTCTCAAAGAGGTCTGTGGGAGACACTTTTGTCTGATGGGATGAAGGGCAATAAGACTAATGAGAAACCCAGAGTGTTCAAAATAATTGCTTGAGTAATAACCGCCGTTAGATCCTATTGAAGGAACATGAAACAGGAGGAGGCATCTGGAGCAGGCAGGAAGCAGGCTCAGAACTGGAACTTCACATACGGGCTACCAATCCTGGGACATCAGTGATGCGGTGAGACCAGAGCCAAGGCTCTGGGATGGTCCCCAAGGCCTCCAGGCAACTTCCCTCCCACGTGGAGTAGGACTGATCTTTGCTATCAGTACTGTGGGGAAGATAGTATGTGACACCCAAGGCCCACCTTAGCCTTCTGAATTACCTGTTTTAGAGGACACCAGTAACTACGTCAAGACAACGTTCAGCAGTCATATAGAGATGCACCTGTGACATGGAAGTGAGACCTGCAATGTCATGCAGTGAGCCGTTCAGGAAGCTCCAGACATGATGTCATTTAGAACACATTCTGAAGGGCCCATGGTAGCTCTCAATGACAGGGTACTTGGCTTATGTATCAGGAGCCTCTCCCATGGACATCCCGTGGCACTTCTAGTCTGAAAGTCTATGGGATAGCAGAGCCACTTTTCCCAGAGAGCCCAGAGACAGAATACAAAACACTGTCCTGAGAGCAAAGGCATCCTCCTACCACTTATGGGGAAATTCCTATGATAAAGGCACTCCCAACACTTCCTCCTTTGGGTTCTCAGACAACACCGTGAGATGGGCTACTTTGAAGAAAGGGCCAGTGATGTGGGATTCCCCTCTGTATGCTGTGAATACCATTGGTTAATAAAGAAACTGCCTTAGGCCTGTGCAGGGCAGAATAGAGGTAGGTGGGGAAAACTAAACTGAGTGCTGGGAGAAAGAAGGCGGAGTCAGGGAGAAGCCATGTAGCCTTTCGGGGGGACAGATGCTGGAACTTTACCCAGTAAAGCCACAGCTTCGTGGCAATACACAGATTAATGGAGATGGGTTAATTTAAGATATGAGTTAGCCAGAAATACGCTTAAGCTATTGGCCAAGTATTGTAAATAATATGGTTTCTGTGTGATTATTTTGAGGCTGAGCAGCTGGGAACAAACAAATGGCCTCCTACTACAGGTCAGGGTGGTTAGTCCTATTTCCCAGACACCTATTTCTCCAGGTGCATGCTAAGGACAAATTAACATTGATGATGTGGGTCTCATAGCATCAAGTTCAGGGCATTCCCCAAAGAATCCAGGCTCTATTCAAGGGGACCCAGGCAGCCCCCTTGCTTCTCAAATCCTCCTAGAATAACTGTGTGTGCTAGCCACTGCAGCGACCCACTTCACTACTGCCTTCCTGGAGACGAAACCTTGGCACGGTAAAGATTTTCTTCTTCCTGCTCTGATCCTGGGTAACTGTGCGATACCAACATCTTCCGCAGCGGCCAGACAATGCCGCCATTGTTCCCCATTGGAAGCTGCCTTCAGAGCCCACACCCTCCCCATTAGGCAGCACTGAAGTGGAGTGAGAGTGTGATTTCAGATTTCAAAGCGCAGAGAGCTTGAGCACTGCCCTTAACTGTCAGATCTGAGCCTTGCCCTCTACGTCCCTCCGTTCTCTTGCACTGGAATGTTACAGGCACTGAGCACACACGGCCGCGGCCTCCTAGGGAACACACTCCAGACATTTCAGAGAGTTCAGTAAGAATAGGGCCCTTGAAAGAGAATACTCCTAGGAAAAACTCCTTCGGAAGGACTGTACAGTGACAGTACTGGGAAGTGGTGGCCTGCGTGTGCTGCAGATGTCTAATTTAACCTTCAGAGGGGTCCTGTGCAGCAGGCTGTCTGTCGATCTCTCTGCTTCAACACAAATATGACCCATGGTCACACAGGGAGGGATGGTCTTGTACCATAAACGGCAGGGATTTTAGAGGACCCTAAAACCTATGCTGTGCACAGTCACATCTTCCCTGGAAGTAGCCACTGCCCCCTGAGATTGGTCTGTTAGGGATACAAGCCAAACGTCAGTTTGGGTCGTTCCATATCAGTCTGAATTTCACTGTTTTATGCACAAGCAATGTATGAGGTGAACACGGGTTCCTATTTGAGATATCCAAGTTAGAATTTTTAATCCAACTAATGCCCTTCCCTGGCTCCAGCTAGGGTTCAAGGGCACAGAGACCAAACTTCAAACTTATCTTTGTGTCTTCTTGTCTCCCAACAGGGTCAGTTGGGGCAGAGGAAAGTAATGAATAGTTAATCCAAGAATCCACCTTTTCCCTTTTTTATTAGCATGTATTATATATGACAGTTTCATTAGGACAGTCTCACATTTATAAAGTGTAGCTTGATCATCTTCACCCCTCCCCATACCCTCTTTGGTCCCACTCCCATTGATTTCTTCCCTCTTCCTTCCTAGATTCCATTCTAAACCATCTCTCTCTGTCTCTGTCTGTCTGTCTGTCTGTCTGTCTGTCTGTCTGTGTGTCTCTGTCTCTTTCTGTGTCTGTTTCTCTCTGTCTTCGTCTCTCTCTGTCTCTGTGTGTATGTGTCCCAATGAGTTTTATTAGGACTGCTCACAGGAGCACAGAGCAACTTAGCCACGACTATACCACTAGAGAAAGTCTCTCTCTCTCCTCAGAAACCGCCAGTGGCACTCAGTTCTTCTCCCTCCCATGGAAAAATGGTGACATGCCCTGTCTTGTGCAGTCTAGAAAAGGCAGTCATAGCTACCGTTAGTTCTGAGGACAGAGGTCATGTCACTCTCGGAAGACAGACTCCAAGGCTCCTCCCCTTCTTCCAGACTTTGTATTCTTTCCACTGCTCTCGTGACTGAGTCCCCTGAGACTTAGAGGGGGTGATACAGATGTCCTGTCTGTGGATGAGCATTCAACACTCACCTCTCCTAGGCACTTTGACCGGGTATGAACTGCTGATCACTACAGAGAGAAACTTCTCTGATCCCAGCTAAGAGCAGCCCTAACCTATGGGTATAAACCTAAACCTATAGAAATCAGTTTTATGGGCACAACTTCTCTACCTAGCAGAATAACAGTAGTGGGCCCCACTTGGCTATGACCTTTTTATGAGTTTCTGGACAGGGTTTACAGCACCAGGAGCAACCCCCCTCCCATGGAGCAGGTCTCTAATCCAATTAGGAAGTAGTTGGTTAGTCCCCTAATGGAATGCCACTATTGCACCAAAGGTTACACCCTGCCTGTCATTGGTATTGCAATAGGCACGGTCTATAGCCGAGCTACTGTTCTCCTCCAGCAGTCTGCACAGAACCTTCTGGCACCATGAGATTTAGCAAGCAGTTCCAGCTTGTGCTGCAATTAAGGAGTATGGTGCCTTCTGCAATAGGGCCTTACCATCTAGTTCTTGAGGTCATCCAGGAGCACTGGCAACAGCCAACATTGTTTTGGAAACATTAGGGGCATCTCTGACCAATAGTTCATAAGGAGGTAGCCTATCCCTGGCCATGGGGTTTAAAGATTCATTGTTAAGGAGTAATTTGAAGACCCAGGAGTGGTAGCAAATAATGCGAAACATCTTTAAAAGCCTGCATCCTTGAAAACCACCCCAGAGAGTAGGCTCACCTCCTGCGTGTAGTTTCTCTTCACACTGACAGAACCGTGGAAGGAGGGAGCCAGGTCAGAAGAGATAGCGCCAAGAGTAGGACCAGAATTCCGTCCCACAGAATAAACTCTGAGTCTTGACCTCCAGACCTTCTACCGTGGCCGTGGTCTTTAAACCACTCTACCACCTCCTGCAGGTCAAACACCTGAGGCTCATAGCCTAGCTCTTTCTTGGCTTTCTCTAAGCTGAAGTAATGCGTGACACCCGTTTTATAAACCTCCGTTCGGGTGAGGAAGGGCTGGAAGTTGTAGAACCTGCCCAGAATGAAGTAGGCTATCTCTATTAGGAAAGCAAGGCCGTAGATGAGGGTGAGGGGCAGGCGGGTGGATGGGAATGTGTAGCCTAGGCCCTCAACCAGGGGCCGAAAAAATTCAAAGCTATTCACAGGTCTACCGTCTGAGATGAAGTAGGGCTGCCCAGAGGCAACATGGCCCTTATCAGCTCTCAGAGCCTCGGAGGCCAGGATGTGAGCTTGCACCAGGTTATCCACATGAACAAACTCAGCCAGACTATCGGGATCCCCGTACACAAATCTGAACAGGCCCCTCTCGATGTAACTCACTATCCTGGGAAGGTGTCTTTGCTCTCCCGTCCCATAGATGCCGGCTGACCTTAGTGCACAGGTTCTGAGGACACCATTGCCTTGCTTGAAGGCCGAGCCATTGGCTTCCAGCACCTTCTTCTCTGCAATGGATTTGGTTCGGGAATAGTGATCTGGGTGCCGGTGAAGAGGCAGGTAGGGCAGAGATTCATCCCCGTTTCTGATGACTTGACCTCCGAAGATGACATTGAACGTGCTTGTGTAAACTAACCTGGGCACTCCTCTCTCTAGACAGGCCTGGAGGATGTTGTTGGTACCTCCCACATTGACCTCTTCAATTAGGGTATTGTTCAGTTGCTCCCTCCCAGACATCCCATAAGAGGCGACGTGAAACACACACGCAATCTCATTGTCCTGGAAGGCTGTCTCCACGTCTGAGAGGCAGCGGATGTCTCCACGGACGAACGTGATCCCCTCTGGAAGGTTCTGGGCAGGTTGGCTGATGTCAAACAGAACCACACGGAGTCCTCTCTGGTTCAGAGCACAGCCGAGGCTGAGGCGAGAAAGATCAGGGTTAGGTCAGGCCACCCTCCAGCTGTGTCTAGGGAAAGAGTACGAAATAACTTGCCAGGAAGGTAGAAAATCTTGTTAACTTATCCTGAGTCACTTACCTGTGTATTCATTACTGCAGGTCTCATTTAAATTTTGAAAACAAAACAAAAAAGCAGGAATCCTCTCAACGACGTAAATGACAATGACATCATTGACAATGACACTGTCACAGGTGACAGAATGCCTGCTGTGGTGTAAAAGTGAACCATCTCCCACAGAGTCTTTGGTTCCCAGCTAGTGGCAGTGATGCTGTTTTGGAAGTTTATAGACCCTTAAGAGTTGGAGCCTTGCTGGAGTAAGTGGGCCACCAGAGGGCAGGCCTTGAGGATGATAGACAGACCCAGCTTCCTGTTGGCTTTCTGCTTTTGGGTTTCAGGGGCACAGTCTCACATTCCTCTTTGCGTGTCTTTCCCGCATGGGGCTGTACCCCATTAAACCACAAGTCGCGCTAAACTTTCCTCCCTTACACTGCTTCTTGTCGGGTATCTGGTCACAGTGATGAGGAAAGAAATGAATACGGCTTTTTTTTTTTTAATATCTTTGGTGAAATGAATAATCATCAGGTTTTAAAAATGATTTTTCTTGAGGTGGAATAAACCTGTGCTTTTCAAGTTTCAAGTCTGAGCAGGGAGCACCGGAGTTAACTTTTGGTTTAGCACTATACCAACATGTCAAAGTCCGCGAGAATCGAAAACTATCCAGTCAAATAGTTCCGCGATGATATTTTGTAGGTGAACTTACCGGAAGCCAAAATATCCACTTCCTCCCGTTATGAGTACAGTTTCCTCTGGGTACCTTAGGGAGTCCATACCAGACGGCAAAGGGACAATGGGACCTGCAGGAAGATGCCACAACGTTCTGATCCCGTTTAAACACGTTTCTCCTTTGTTCTGAGCTAACAAGAAGAGAAAGGTGACTGACCTGCTCCTCAGCGGTATCACGTGTACCCAGCATGTGGGAATCTCTGGTGACATAGCCAGCACCGAGAAACCCAAGCCAAAGGACAGAATACGCCCGCGCAGGATACACTTTGAGGCACGTGGCTCCAGTCACACCTGCGCTACTTTAGCTACTCCCTCCCTCCCCCCGCCCCTTTGCTTTTTGGCTTCCAATTCTTCCCCATGTAATATAAACATAGACATGTCTTCCTTGCCTACTTGACAAAGTGAGTGTTAAACAAACAGAGTGTGGGTGCTTTCAAAACCACGAATCCCTTTTGAACAAAAGGCTTTACTCTTGATTTCTGGAACTGATCAGGGCCTTTGGAAAGAATTCACTTAAAAACTGGTTGAGAAAAGGATTTCTTCCTGGCACCAGAAAACCCAAGATAGAGCTCTGCAGAAGTCTCCGGCATCTTCAGCATGCTCTGCTTGAGGTTGGTTTATTAACTCCGTACTTAAAAACAGAGAGAAAAATTCCTTCCTCTATCTAATCACACCCTCCACCCTGGCCATCTTTCCGACGCATCAAGGGAGAGCGCTCAGTGCATTTGACAGGGTGGGAACCTTGCTTCTGTCTCCCTCCTTATCGGTTTACTCTCCCGCAGATTCATCTCAAGGCCCAGGACTACTTCCTTTCTAGAACGTAACAACAGAAATGGGCTAGACGTCTCATTCCACATAGGCGAGAAATGGACCTAGGGGTGCACATGTCTCCTAAGGCATGGGAACAACACAGTCTTCTTTCCCCACTTTCTTCCCCTCCTTCCCTCCCTCTCTCAGTGGGGAGATATTTGGGTATGGTTAGACAGGTGGTCTACAAGTAACCAAGAGTTCAACCAGCGCCCCTTCCCAGCCAGGTGCCCATTCGTGACGTTGACCACTGTATATGCAGATGGTTTTGAACAACAAAGAACACGATCCAGATGTTAGTGGAACAGCGTGGGCTGGGCTGACACAGGAAGAAGGGCACATGCGCAAAGAGCTGTGTGGCATCAGCATGAGCACACAGGTCAAACTAATAATACTAACGACACAAGGTTGGAGGTAGCAGCTGGGGACACCGGGTAGGCGCCTTAGCCTTGAGATGATGGTTTCGTGAGCTTGGCTGAGACGCTTTGCTTTCTCTAAACCTTACTTTGCTGTAAGCTGTGTGCTGTTGTATTTCAGGATGTCTTCATGCTTCTAGAAGAGCAACAGCATATAGCAGAGAGAATGAGGACACAGAGAGACAGGCTGTGGCACTCACCACCAGTGTCACACTGTTCCCTGGGCACTTTATGAGCACATGAACTGCTAAAAAAAACCCGCAACATTATCGCCTCGTGTGCCAGTCGAGAGTAAATAACTCTCCCATGCATACCCAATGGATAGTTGACACTGCGAGCCCATACTCTTAATCTTAACCCCCGAAACACGAACTTTGAGGGAAGAGAACGGTGTCTAGGTTCTCTTTAGTTATATGACTTTAGATCAGTAAATCACTCTGAGCCTGTGCCTTCATCTAAAAAGTTGAGCTGAGGACAAGCTCACAAGTTTATAAAGACAAGATGGGATAATGCAGACAGAATACCCCAAACATACCTCATGGGGCATAGTCACCCCATAGATGTCATTGCTTGTTTCCTTTCTTCCTAGCTCTGATGTGTGTCCATTCTGTCCAGTCATGATTAGAGCTCTCAAGACAAAGGGTTATAGAGGGCAACTTGTCCTAGAAATCTGTGCATCGTGTCTCTAGCCAGTGAGGCTAACAGGATCATTCATGGAAAACGATCACATTTATAGATAAGGCTCCCCAACTGTGTCAGAGGTGCGAGGCAAGAACCATTCAGAGATCTGGGCAAAACAGTGTGGAGGACAGCGGCTGGGTTCCAAGAAGCAAGTGCCACCGTTAGGCTACAAGAAAATTCGTGAAGACCATACATGAGTGAGCACCTCTTTAATATATCAAAGGTGACCTTATAACAGTATGTGCCTAAGAACTTTAAATCTTTGAAGAAAGAAATTGAAGAAGATGCCAGAAAATGGCAAGATCTCTTATGCTCTTGGGTAGGTAGAATTAACATAGTAAAAAATGGCAATCTTACCAAAAGCAATCTACAGATTCAATGCAATGCCCATCAAAATCTCTGCAAAATTCTTCACAGACCTCAAAAGAACAATACTCAACTTCATATGGAAAAAGCAAAAAACTTAGGATAGCCAAAATAATCCTGTACAACAAAGGAACTTGTGGAGGCATCACAATTCCTGACTTCAAACTCTACTACAGAGCTACAGTACTGAAAACAGCCTGGTATTAGCATAAAAATAGACAGGAGGACCAATGGAACCAAATCAAAGACAGGAATATCAATCCACACATCTTTGAACACCTGAATTTTGACAAAGATGTTGAAGTAGGAGTGGCAGGGCTGCGTCCCCGGCACCCGGCTGCCCGCATGGCTAGGTTATGCCCTGAAATAATTACACGGAAACTGTATTTTTTTAAACACTGCCTGACCCATTAGTTCCAGCCTCTTATTGGCTAGCTCTTACATATTGTTCTAACCCATTTCTAATATTCAGTGTAGCCCACGAGGTGGCTTACCAGGGAGGATCTTAACCTGCGTCTGTCTGGAGTGGGAGAATCATGGCGACTCCTCACTCAGCTTCTTTTTCCCAGCATTCTCTTCTGTTTACTCCACCTACCTAATTTTCTGTCCTATGAGGGCCGAGGCAGTTTCTTTATTATTAACCAATGAAAGCAACAGATAAGATACAAGACCCACCTCCATCACAAAGAAGCAAAAAATATAAAATGGAAAAAAGAAAGCATATTCAACAAATGGTGCTGGTATAACTGGCTATCAACATGTAGAAGAACGAAAATAGATCCACATCTATTGCCATGCACAAAACTCAAGTCCATATGGATCAAAGACCTTAACAGAAAACCAACCACACTGAACCTGACAGAAGAGAAAGTGGGAAGTATACTTGAATACATTGGCACAGGAGACCACTTCCTAAATATAACCCCAGTAGTACAGACACCAAGAGAAACAATTAATAAATGGGATCTCCTGAAACTGAGACACTTCTATAAAGCAAAGGACATGGCCAACAAGACAAAACAGCATCCTACAGAATGGCAAAAGATCTTCACTAACCCCACATCGGACAAAGGACTGATCTCCAAAAAAAATACACAAAGAACTCAAGAAATTGGTCATCAAAAGACCAGACCAGATAACCCAATAAAAAATGGGGTACAGACCTAAACAGAGAACTCTCAACAGAGGAATCTAAAATGACTGAAAGACACTTGAGGAAATGTTCAACATCCTTAGCCAAAAAAGAATGGCCAAGACCAAAAACACTGATAACAACTTGTGCTGGAGAGAATGTGGGGTAAAGGGAACACTTCTGCATTGCTGGTGGGAGTGCAAACTAGTACAGCCCCTTTGGTTATCAGTATGGCGATTTCTCAGAAAAATTAGGAAACAACCTTACCTCAAGACCCAGTAGTACCACTTTTGGGTATATACACAAAGGATGCTCAATCATACCACAAGGACATGTGCTCAACTATGTTCATAGCAGCTTTGTTTGTCATAGCCAGAACCTGGAAACAACCTAAATGACCCTCATCTAAAGAATGGATAAGGAAAATGTGGTACATTTACACAATGGAGTATTATACAGTGGAAAAAGAATGACATCTTGAAGTTTGCAGGCAAATGGATGGATCTAGAAATTATCATACTGAGTGAGGTAACCCAAATCCAGAAAAATCCAGAAAGACAATTTCAATATGTACCCACTTATAAGTGACCTTTAGACATAAAGCAAAAAAAAAAAAAAAAAAAAAAAAAAAAAAAAAAAAAAAAAACCTACAATTCACAATCCTAGAGAACCTAGACAACAAAGAAACCCTAAGAGAGACATGCATGGATCTAATCGACATGGGAAGTAGAGAAAGACAAGATCTCCTGAGTAAATTGGAAGCATGGGGATCATGGGAGAGGGTAGAAGTGGAGGGGAGAGAAAGGAGGGGAGCTAAGAATAATATATAGCTCAATAAAAAGGATTAATTTTTTAAAAAAAAAAGATAAACAAAAACAAAAAGTTTATTTTTTAAAAAATATGTGTCTGTATGTGTGTGCACACACATATATACACATATATGTATTTGTTTATTTCTATATTTTGTGTATGAGAGTTTTAACTGTATGTATTCATGTGTATCGTGCACGAAGTACCTGTGGGGGCTAGAAGAAGGTGTCAAATGCCCTTGTACAGGAGTGAAGGCCGTTGTAAGCAGCCATGTGGGTGCTAGGACTGAAATCTGGGTAGCCCTCTGGAAGAGCAGTCAGTGCTCTTAACCACGGAGCCATTTTATCTTTTGCAACACTTGGGTCAGAGCACAGCTCTCACACACGCAAGGCGCGTGCTCTACCACCAAGCCACAGCCCCATCTTGTTTTCTGAGAACAGAATGCTCACGCTTGGCAGTGCCCATGACAGCAAGTGTCACCAATTCTGCTGTGGGACACCATTGCATGACTTTTAGCCCTCCTGCTGGGGACGACTGACTGGTGTGTCCAGACTTTCGACCTTTACCTCCATCACCTGTCTCAACGGCCCACTCTTCTCCCATAGACCTTGCACTTGAGTCACGTGGATCGTCTCTTCTTCCCGGCAACGTGCCAGGCTCTCAGGTGCGCCCTGTTCTCAGTGCAGTGTGACGCATGGCTCTTGCAGGTCCCGGCCGGGTGTAGCTTCCTCAGCAGTAAGACCTTCCTCAGAGAGGCTTCTGCTCACTCGTCTCGGCTCCCCTTGCCCTACAGTTGCTCTGGACGGCACCTTTTTCATGGCAGATAACTGTGTGCCTTTAAACTGTCCCAGTCCTCCTAGGATGCAAATGCTAAGAGAATCAGGTCCTTCCTTTCCACTGGGGTATTCCTTCACAGAACCCAGAAATGGGCAGATTCCCAATAAATATTCACTCAACTTCTGGATGATTCTTAACAACACAAAACAACCAGTTTAGCAAAACTGTGACAGACTCAAATGAGCAAGGCTCCGAGGTGTCGAGTAGCTATTGTTGTCCGTGCTGTTAAATGCTTCTTTTAACTTCCTAAAACATGCTGAGTTCAGAACGAGACAGATGCCAGGCTCATGGACATCGGGCCCTGGCACTGTGGCACTTACAATGGGAACATAGACCTGCTAACATCCAAAGAACGCTCTCAGGAGAGCTGTATTCGGGCTCATAGCTGCCGTAGGAGTGTAACACTGTGGCCAGTTGGCTCAGCATCATAGCATTGAGATGCCAGGGCTGGGAGGTGGACTGAAGCAGATCTTGGAGTCAGCCTGCCTAGCCTAACCGAAGAGCTCTAGATCCTGGCAAGAGAGTCTGCCTTAAACGTCAGTGTGAATGGTACCTGAAGGATGACATCCAAGGGTCTCCAGACAGACAGATGGCAGGCAGGCAAGTAGACAGACAAGTAGGCATCTCTCTCTCTCTCTCTCTCTCTCTCTCTCTCTCTCTCTCTCTCTCTCTCACACACACACACACACACACACACACATACACACAAAATGACTACTAACAAGACGCCCGATCACAGAGTTTGAACAGTTTTAAATATCCCCACAGAAAACCACTGTGAGGAATCCCAAACATGGATAAGGCCTCTAAGAGTCCAATTAAAAACTTGTGACAGAAATATCTGGAACTGTTCTTTGCTTTTATAACCACACATTCCAATTCAGTCAGAAGCCCAGGGGTCAGGAATGTCCAGTCATGAGTGCCTCGGAAATTTGCCAGGCCTATTGATGCTACCCTCATTATCTTTCTGCGAGTTTCAGAGAGCTCTGAAGCAAGGATCTGCTGAACTGACCTATGGGAGGACCGAAAGAGAAAGGTTAATGAAATTCCTAATTTAGCAAGACAAACAACCCCAGAAATAAAGCTTGCCCTCCAGGTTGAGAAAATCTTCTGAGGCCTGGAGCCACAAGGGGCACCCTAGCGAGCGACCTCACGCATAACAACAATAAGACCATTAAAAAAAAAAAAGAGGTTGGAAATGTGAGCTTTGCTACTTAAATGTGGGGATCATCAGAACCCCAACACCCACAGAAAAGCCAGGCACAGTTGAGCGTGTCTGCAAGCCCAGTGATGGAAGGCAAGAGACAGGCGGATCTAGACAGTGGCCAACTAGTCTAGCTGGAAATGGAACCCCACGTTTAGTAGTAGACTCTGTTTTAAAATAGCAGCGTGGAGAGTAGTGGACTCTAGGTGTCCACATGCACAGGCGTGAACACACACACACACACACACACACACACACACACACATGCAATACACCCAAACACGCGTGCATCTGCCACAATAGACGTTTACCTCACATTAGAGAGAGGGGAGAGGGGGAAGAAGAAGGGGGAAAGGGAGAGAAAAAAATCAGCAAAATCAGTCTATAGAAGCCCCAGGAAATTCTCCTGAGGGCTAAGGCAGGAGGAGGAAGCCTATGCAGTATCTCTCCACCCGTTTGCCCATTTCCAGATACTAGAGTTTCTGTTTTATTATCTAGTCTCCCTCTGACCCCTCCTGGGGTCACACGGGATGACTGCACCTGCTCGGAGGCTCTTCCAAAATGGAGCTTTGCTCAGTAATTGCTTTTCTGTTGGGATGGGGGAGGCAGCATCTGACCCGAGCTGTCATTTTCTCAGAAACAGGTTAAAGTTAAGCACATGATTAAGGGGAGAAAAAGGAATCTTAATTGCAAGGAGGAGAAAGAAAGAAGTTTCAAATCTGCCTGACCTCTTGATAATGCTAAGGTGAAGCCGGGGTAACAGTTGGACATCTCACAGGGGAGTTCGAGGCAGAAAGTAATGAAATATGACCGGGAGTGCTTTAGATTCACAAAGACCTAATTAAGTCTAAGGATCAGTAATAAAAACCTAAGATTATGCACACCGCTCCTCCAGCCCTGTGGTTCAAAGCCTGCATGCCGCTCAACCCCTGGCACCACGACTCAATGCAGACGCAATTAGCATTTGGCCAAGGGCTCTAAAGCGGCAAGAGTTTAAGACGCCCTCACGCTAGAGGTGGCCTTTTGTTTTTGTAGTGCTGGGGAGGGGACCCAGGGCCTTGTATGCCAGGCAAATACTCAACCACTGAACCAAGTTGCCTAAGGAACTTAGTTAACAGCAGCTGGGTTGGAGCCATGACTCAGTAGGTAGGTGGAGGCGTACCAAGCAAGGTTATCTGGGTTCCCTCCCCGCATACTGTATAAAGAGGGCACGGCAGTGCAAACCTGTAATCTCAGTTCTCTGGCGGTAGAGCTAGGAGATTCGGGCAAAAGAGGTTAAAGCCAATCTGTAAAAAACAAATAAATAAACAACCCCCCTCCCCCCCAAAAAACTGTTTTCATAGAGCTAAAGCACCCACCTGTTATCCCAGCCAGAGGCAGGGGGATCACCACTTCAGGTTCGTCCCTGGCTATAGAGATGACTGTATCTCAAAAAATTCCTGGGCTCAAGAGACTGTGCCTCAAAAAGTGTAACACTGCCCCAATTCATTATAAGGGAAATTAAAACACTTCCAGGGGGTGCGACCTTATAATTAGGTGTCTTTGGTTTTTTAAAAAAGTACTCATCAGAAGGAAATGTCCTTATGGTCCTGGGTCCTGGGTCCTGGGAATCACGTGAGATGACAGGGCTTATGAGCTGGTGCTGTCTGTGTCCCATGAGAGGTGCAAAAAGGCTGTATTTGTGGCTACTCTAATGTAATACGGATGAAGATGTAGCTGTCAGTAAAAGAGAGGTGAGGCGTAGACTCTAAAGGTCAGGACAGATAGCACCGCATGTGGTGGATGCTGGCGGGCAGGTGGGCATCACCTGATGTGGGTCAGTTCTTCTGGTCCAACCGCCAGCCCACACTTCCCTTACCTAGATATCTGTTACACAAAAGGCCCTCATAATTCTTTCTATTGCTGCCCTAAAGGAATGAAATGACGTGTCTTTTATTTGGACGCGTTTCTGCATGTGGAGGTCTGAGCCATCCCTCCACCCTCCTCCCCTGCTTCTTTACTTTTTATTATTTTTAAAAAAAGGGACACGACGGTGCATGCCTGTGAGTTTCTGCCACCTATGTGCAGGTGCCCGTGGACCTCCTGCATCTGGAGTTACAGGGGTTGTGAGCCACCAGATGTAGGTTCTGGGCACTGAACCCAGGTCCTCTGGGAAGAGGAGTATGTGCCCTAACTGCTGAGCCATCTCCAGCCCCAGTTCTCCTCCCACCCATGTTTTTTAGACAGGATCTCTCAAGGGCTGGACTTAGTGATTTGGCTTGTCTGGCTACCCAGTGAGCCCCAAGAATCCATCTGTCTCCATCTCCCCAGGACTAGGATTTCACACATGTACCACCATAGCTAGCATCCGTCTGAGGTCTTTATGCTTGTATAACAGGCATTTTTTGGCAAGTGCCTTACTGATTGAGCCATCTTCCTATCCCCCAAACCATTTTATAATTGCTATTACCGATCTGCTTTTCAAATTACCCTGGAAACCCTATGTGAATGTAGACTCCTTCTCTAGAACCATCTTCAGGGACGAGGAGAATCTAGAAGACTGGAGATCAATAATCTAGACGGAGTGAACATACCCCACAGCTTTTCAAATAGCCTTCGTCCTCTCTGCTACTCTCGTGCCTCTTTCCATCCCGAAGTCAGCGTGGCTGCTACTCTGTTCTACCGCAGCGGTGTTTCCTGCCATTTTGTGAGCCCTTATCATGCCAGGCACTGTATTACAACTTGCTTATAAATTTTGTTACTGAGCGCCCATCACTGCCCTAAAGAGACAGTACTAATTAGCAGGCACCATTTTGCAGACAGAATGATCAACTCCAAGTTCCATAGGTGGTGCGTGGATACAGGTGTATCCACTGAGCCCAACGACCGTCTGACTCCATTACTCATGGCTCAACCACAGCAGCCCCAGGGGGCTGGGCAGAGTCCATGACCTGGAGCAATAGGTATAGAGTCCACGTTAATCTGAACTGTGTGTGATTTCACAACCAGCACCTTCTGCAACGGTTCAGGAGGGCAAAGGAGAAGCTGCCTCATCTCCTCCTAGGAAGTGGGATGCACGACACACAGCATTAAAGTTCTGATTCTGGGAGTCATAGGTCCTGGATTTAGATCTACCATCCGCTGCTTGTGGGACCCTGAATCCTAGCCTCCTCCTCCCTACAATGAAAATCACAGCAACTATGGCTACACGCGTTGTTTAGTATAGGCCAGAACTTTTAAAGGCGTACCACTGATGCTCCGGCGCAGTCCTGAGGCCACAATTAGACTCATCTGATTCCCAGAGATGAGGAAAACAGTTCTGATACCATACTCACAAATCCAGAGCTTGAATCAGTCCCGCCGACTCTGACCTCAATGCATAGGGCCCAGCGTTGGTGCTGGGACAAGCCCTGCCCACTTCATCCTTCCAGTGGTCCCTTTTGCATATGACTCACACGCCTGGCTTAGCACATACCTAATATGTCTCTTCTTATAACAATAAATCTTTGTAATTGGAACCTCAGTTTGCCACTGTAACTGGGAGATCCAGATCACTTGTCACAAAGAGCTAGTGTCTCCCCCATCCAAGTGACGTGAAAGAAAGCCTTGACTTGATTCTGGCTCGGTACCCGTGGGAGGCTTTCTGCATGGGGCCTACTGTCTGTACAATTAGATCAAAAAGCTGAGGAGGGGACCTGGTGTCTACGAACTTGACATTCTAGATGGCTCAGCTGCACGAGCACCTGAGAAACAGAGAAGATCATGTCCCTGCCATCTAGGTTGGTGCTACTCACAACCATATCCCAGAGATGTCACTTGTCACCCTCCACAGCCACTTGTCACCATCAGCAGGCACCGGTCACCCTCAACCGTCAGCTATCACCTGCAAGTACTGCTTGTAACTCTCAAATGCCACCTGTCACCCTCAACTGTCACCTTCAGCTTCAGTCACCCTCGGCTGGCTGCCACCTGTTACCCAGCAGTCTCCTGTCACGAGCCCAGTCAAAGTCCATTTAGGACTGCCCTGCCACACCAGAAGAGGGTGACCACAGCCCTTGCGACCCCGGTTCACTCACAGAGGCAGACGACAGCGTGACCTGTAGATGCAGGATGGACGAGAGAGCCAACTCAGCCTCTGGTGCCTTGCTGTCCCTGGCTCTGGGGCAAAAGCTGTCAAACTGGCTCCTGAAGACACTTCCGGGTTTATCTAGGAAACCTGGAGGTCCAGGCTTCTCTATGATGAGCCTGCTGATCCTTATCTGTGCAGCAGCCGCAGCAGCAGCAGCAGCTCGCTCCGCAAATCTTCCCAATTTCCCAGCCAGTGTGCTCCAGAGTCCTTCAAGAGGGTCATCTAAACTCCTCTCCCTACCTCCACTCTGCTTCCAGGCTTTCACCTCTTTGTGTACCCCCACTAACGAGTATAGACTGATGAAAGACGGGGTTTGGCTCAGTCAGTTTCCTTGGGGGGGATGAAAAGATGGGTGGGCAGGCGACTAGATAGATGTGTGGATGCATGGATAAATGCGGGAATGGACAGGTGGGTGGGTGTGTAGATGGGTGGGTATGTGAATGGGTGAACGGGTACGTGGGTGGACAGAAAGAGAGGTGGGCGGATGGATGTGGAGGTAAACAAGTGCATGGCTGAGTGGGCGGGTTGGCGGAGAGGTGCGTGTATGGATAGATGGGTGCGTAAACGCGTGGATGGATGTGTGGGTGGATGGGTTGATGGACACCTGTGTAGGAAATGAATGGGCGATGGATGGAGGTCTGTAAAGCAACCGAACATTCACTCTGCAAGTATCTTTAAAAATATTTTATTTTATGTGCACGACTGTTTTGCCTTTCGTGTTTGTGCGCCACATGCCTGCCTGGTGCCCCAGGAAGTCAAAAGAAGACCTCAGATCTCCTAGAACTGAAGTTATAGGGAGTTGTGGGCCACCATGTAGGTGCTGGAAACAGACCCTGGGTCCTCTGCAAGAGCAAGAAGTATTTTTCACCACCAAGCCATCTCTCCAGCCCCTTCTCACACCCTTTTAAAATCTGTTTTCTCTGAGCTTTGGTATCTATCTGTGCATATATTTGACTGTGTCCCTGATCTTCTAGTTTTCCAGCGCCACATAAACCTCGTTAAACCTTGATGGTTTAACGAGGCAGAACACACCTTCGCTCCTGAAGGACTTAGAGGCCGCATGGAGAGAAAGTTTTCTCCCTGTTAGGAATGCCTTATGCCTTCTCATTAGGGCTGTGGGCTTATGGAAAGCAGCAAGTCTGTGCACGTATCCCACAGAGACTCTTGCCTTATATGGGACCCAGGCCACAGGGTTTCATTTTGGTAACTGGAAG
The DNA here is from genome assembly GCF_014885135.2 of Alexandromys fortis. Lineage (NCBI taxonomy): Eukaryota > Metazoa > Chordata > Mammalia > Rodentia > Cricetidae > Alexandromys > Alexandromys fortis. The sequence continues at coordinate 23,600,457 of NW_026067927.1, forward strand.
GATGGAAATTTTGACTTCAAGTGTCTTTCTTTCTTTCTTTCTTTCTTTCTTTCTTTCTTTCTTTCTTTCTTTCTTTCTTTCTTTCTGGTTGGATTTTTATCTAGTGGGTTGTGGAAAGGGAAAGGGGGAAGAGCAGAGAGAGAGAGAGAGGCAGAGAGAGAGAGAAATGCGGGGGGGGGGGGAGAAGTGGGGAGAAGGGACAGAGGCAGAAGCCGCCTCTTTGGGAAAGAGATGGAAAAGCTCAAGTGCTTTTCTCATCAACAGAACTGGTCCCACACTTGGACTCAAAGGGGCTTGCATGAATTACGCCGTCACTTCTTAGTTTTCCTTAAGAGTAATGCATAAAGACACAAGGTAAACTCGAGCCCTAGGATGCAAAAATGCATGGAGGCCTGGTGAAGAAAGCCAAGATGCTGATGTGACCCCGGCTTTTCTGGATGGCTGGTCTCAGCTGCAATCTGATTATGGGCCTCAGGAGATGGAGACAGGGTTGTACTCGGTGGTCCCCAGGAACAACTTTTCTGTGACTCCTTGGGATGTAGGAAATAGAAGATGAAGGATGCTCAGGGCTGGGAGCCCAGCTATGTACTCTCGAGACCAGCAGCCATGGAAGAGAGGCCCCCCTGGGAGTGTATCATAGAAGATTGTTTTCCTATGTGCAATCCCAGGATCCTCCAGGGGATGCCCACATTTCCTGTGTGGATAAACACGAAAAAATGTTATATTAAATGTTAATATTCTTCTGTCCCCGAGGACTCTTAAAATATAAACATTTACATCTGAAAGGAAAATTATGAACTTTATAATTACTCCCTGAGTTCTCACCGCTCGTTAGTAGATTTTTAGCCTGAACAAGAAATCTGAGCCAGAAATAACCAGAGAAAGACACTGACCTCATTTGAGCTTCCATGCCAATCGTCCTTTTGTTTTGCTTGCCCTATTAATACATCTAGATCATGGCGCCTTTCGGAAAGACCCCATTTTTGGCAGGCTTCCTTAGAGCTTTATATTATTTAATACGCTGAGAATCATGTTCACACTTATTAGCTCACCAGATTCTCACAACCTCTCACAGTCAAGCTCTGGGGTGGGGAATAAGAGAAGGCAGCTCCAAGGGAGCATCTTAAGTCTAACTAGGGCGATTTTTAGGATTCCAGAGAGGGCTGGACAACCGTATGTGTCCAGTAGGCCTCGTCAGCTTCCGTAATATCCCCCCAAACCTTGGTGGCTTTGTGCAATAAAAATGTATTTCTTCCTCTTATCACCATCAAATTCAGCTTGCGTGGTAGGAGAGAGTGCTCTTGTGCCCCGTAGTCGTTCACGGAGCCAGACTTTCTTCACCTGCTTTGCTTTCCTTCTCAGCACGTGGCCTCCAAAGTCATCGTAGAAGAAGTACGAACGTGGCTTTCCCCAGTAATCCTACTTAAAAAAAACCTCAGAATTCTTCAATCCCTTCCCTGCTCTTAGCTCATTCTTAAAATTTGTGAAACGAACAAACAAATTTCATGTTTTTAGTTGTCAGCGTTCAAATCCCCAAGCGGGTGAGATGGTTTTTTTTTTTTTGATCATAACACCCCAAGATCTCACTTCTCAAAGTTTGGAGCAATATTATCAGCATCATGCAGAACCTTGTTAGAAATGTTGGGCCTGAGCTGTGACCGACTCTAGACCTTAGCAAAATTCCCCCCTCCAAAATCTCCCAGACACAATTCAGGTTGGAAAGCTCTGCCTGGAAGTGCTGTGACCTAGTACCACAAGGACTCTCAGAGCTGGGGAGCGAGAGGTCTATGCAATAGTCACACACAGGCTGTGAAGATGGCTTGGCGGGTAAGATTGTTTACTATGTAAATCTAAGTGTGAATCCTCAGAAGACCTGTTAAAAGGTTGAACATCACTGTGCTTGTTGTGACCCCAGCGTTGGGGGGACAGAGACATGGGGATCCCAAGAGCTAGCTGGACAAAACTACCGAGCCAAAAGGTGGAGCTTCTGCTTCAGTGAGAGACCCTGTCCCAAGTCAGCAAGCATGTATCCACACACTCATGTGCACGCACTATACACACAAGCTTGCAGGAATGCATGTATGTACGCCCGTGTGCACTCACACACAAATAAAAAAATAAGCCTTAAAAATAGTCACCCTCCCTCCCCTTGGAAATCAATCAAGTTAAGTAACTTGGCCAGACATAGAAATCATGAAGGGCAGGGCTGGGATCGAAAGTCACAGTCTCAGGCTCTGACTCCCTGGGCTCAGCATCCTGTGCTCTCTGCTTCTCTCTCTCTCTTTTGGATGAATGTGTTTGCTCACACCAAAAAGGAAAAAATTAAAAGAAGGGAAACAAATAGACAAAAGTCAAGCAACATTTAAATGGTGGTTAACAATTTCGAGAATTAATTTGTTTTAGGAAAAGAAATAAGCATTTATTACTTACAGTGCATTTGATAAAATGATTTCCCCAGTACATATTAAAGAACTCTCCAAGTGACTTAATGAGTGTTTATATTTCATTTATTCAGCAATTAAGCATCTTCACATTCTTTTATGAGCATTTATAGCACTTATTAAGAATTATCAAGCATCCTATCTGGGTCAATGGTTTTTCTTTTTCTTTTAAAAAACTTTGCAATATCTTATTGGAATGGTTGCCTTTCTCAGTACAAATTAAATGACGTGTTTAAATAGTGCTGATTAAAACTTCATGTTGTAATATTAGCTCAGTTCTCAACACCCCACCAGAGAAGTTTCTTTTTGCAGCGGATGACAGTTAATACAGAGACTCACAGAGAATCGGTAGCTGTGGAGTGCTTGGCCCTAAATGAGGACAGCTATATCACGCCCCTACTCGAGACACAGGGAACATCACATAAGGGGCGGGGCCAGAAATACGGTAAAAGCCAGAGGTTGGGAAGGACTGTAGGAAAACAGTGTCTTCTGGACGTGAGTCACGACCTCACTGCAGCCATGGTGGGCTCTGGTGTAGGATTTTGCGGGGAGCCTGACTACTCAGATCACCGCCTCTTCCTCAGAATAAACCTGATTGCTTCCAGATGTTCTTCAGGGCAACACCTACAGAATCAGCCCTTTATAGATGTTTTCTCCCAGGGCCATGCGTCTGTTTGGAGATGGCGGTTTTCAAATAGACGGCTATGACTAGCTGAGAGTTGTCACAGTCAGTCTTACTCAGAAGAGGCCACTTGAAGTAAGGAGCATGCGTGTATGTATGCATGTTGCAGTGTTTGCACACAGGCGCATGCACATGAGCACAGGGACCATAGGAGGACACTGAGGTTTCCGTTCTGTATCCTTCCACTTTATTCCTTTTAGGCAGGGTCTTGCGCTGGCCTGGGAATCATGCTGGCAGCCAGTAAGCCCCAGGGATCTCTGGACTCCATCGCCTCCCACCCCCTCTTGGAGTGTGTGCAGCCCTCCTGATCTCTTTACGAGGATGCTCAGGATCTGGGCTCAGGCCTTCATGCTTACATTTTAAACTTCTCAGCAGAATGGAAATAAATCCAGATTAGAAGCACGGGCTTTGCAGCCAGGGCTGAGGAGACCTGGATCCTGGCTGAGACGAGGCAGTGCCTGCCTCCCCACAGATGTCCAAACTTAGATGTGTAGAGCTGGGTACAGTGGCCCAGGCCTGCAAACGCAGAATGTGGGAGGCTGAGGCAGGAAGAGAGAGTCTGAGGCTTGGTCCTGTCACAAAACAAAAGATTAAATGCTTAAACCGTTCACAGGAATGTTTATAGCAGCATGGTTCTTAGCAGCTCCACACTGGAACTATCCGGCATGTTTAGTGATGGACAAGTGAATACCCGAACATGGCATGTTCAGTTAATGGGATACATTCCCGCCACAAGAGGCAATGAATAGCAATGCATGCTACAGCATGGTTTTGTCCTCGTTAGTTAGTTTAAGAGGCCAGACACAAAAACTACTTACCTTCTGCATGATTTCACTTGTAGAATTTGCCAGAATAGACAAATCCCATTGAGATAGAAGGCACATGGGTGGTGTTTAGAAGCTGGGTTTTTTTTGGAGGGGGAGTGACTACTGGTGAGTACAGTGTTTCTTTCTGGAGTGATGAAATGTAATTGTGGTTACATAATTTTGTGACTATGAGTCATTGGATTGAACACACGGAGTGAATAGATTGTGAAATACGCGAATTATACATCAATAACACTGTCTTAAAAATATTACGCCAATCTCATTCTAATTTCAAGGCTGATTGAATGGAAGAGAGTCGGGACGGCCTATCACCTTGGCCACGCCCACCCACAGAAGTCCATCAGAGGTGCTAAAATCAATGTGGGAAAGAGGGTAGAAGCCAATAAGCTTAATTCTCCTGTTCCACTGTCTTGGAATTCATGGCTCTGCCCCCCCCCCCCCCCCCCCCCCCCCCCGTGCTGGGCTGCTGGAAAGAGGAAGTTGGGGCTGAGATGGAGAAGGTGTAGGAGAAGTAAGCTCAGGTCATGGACTTCCTCAGGGCGAGGAAGGTAGAGCCTGTGGTATGCTCTAGGAGGAGCTACTAGCCAGCACTTCCAAGCTTCTGGTGGCTCCAGGATTCAGACTGTGGCAGCATGTCTAATCTCTGCCTCTACCTCTAAGTGGCCTTGGCTCTGTGTCTATCCAGGTCTTATTTATTTATTTATTTATTTATTTATTTATTTATTTATTTATTGTGTATACAATATTCTGTCTGTCTGTGTGTCTGCAGGCCAGAAGAGGGCACCAGACCTCATTACAGATAGTTGTGAGCCACCATGTGGTTGCTGGGAATTGAACTCAAGACCTTTGGATGAGCAGGCAATGCTCTTAACCACTGAGCCATCTCTCCAGCCCCTCTAGGTCTTTTCTTTAGATGCTTTATTACTATCTTTATCTTATGTGCGTGAGCATTTTGCCTACTTGCATGCATGTGTGCTATACATAGGCAGTACCCACAGAGGCCAGAAGAAGGAATTAGAGATCAGATCCCCTGGAACTAGAGTTAGAGATGCTTGTAAGTCACCATGCAGGTTTTGGGAACCAAACCTCGGTCCTCTGAAAGAGCAATGCATGTTCTTAATATCTGAGCCATCTCTTCCGATGCTCTTTAGACTCTTATGAAGAAACATGTCATTGGGTTGGAGCCACACTAATCCAAGAAGAAGCCCTCCAGACCCCTACTTATATCTGCATGGTCCTCTTTATCTAGTAAGGCTGTAGTCATGGCTCCTGGCCTGGGGGACGGGTGTAACCTTTCATTTACGTCACAGCAATCTGTCAATGCCATGTTTATCGCCCTCATGAGCTCCATTCCAACACCTAAGAAACAAAGGTATGAGAAACAGCGGCACCGTTGACTTTGCGCCTACAAATTATGTTTTTCAGACAGATGAGGGAGATTGAACTTCATACTGAACCCAGGGTGTAGAGGAGACAGTAGCAGGTGGAGATGTAAAAAGACACCAGACATCTTGGGACTTGAACCAGAGAGTCCTGGGGTTGGGAATTGAATCAATCTTGGATCCCATAAGCAGAGGAGGCTTCATCTGATAATCTGAATTTTGAAGAGGTAAAATAGAATCGCACCACACATTCTACCTTGGAATGTGATTTTCTTGCTTTAAAAATATGGTGAACGTTTCTCAAGTCATTAAGTATTCTTCAAGAATGGGATTTTTAGTGGCCGCATAGCGGTCCATCAAATAAAAGCACCATTGTTTATGTAGAAAACCTTTATGGTAATCCACTGGGACTGCTTTTACATTATACACACGATAAATACCACTGAAATGAATGACATTTGTTATAAATCATCATGCATGTCTTTGGTTATTGTCAAATGAGCTCATTTTAAATAACCATGAACCACGAATCGACGTTTTGTGATAGCAATTTCCACTCACTGTTTTCTTTAGGAACGAAAACTTCTCCCTTCAATCAGAGGGGGGAAAAAAGGGATGAAAAGTTCTGGGAACATCTGGCTTATGGTCTGATACAGTTTTGATATTTAGCGGTGCTCCCAGATTTTGAAATGTCTTATCTCGAATCATCTCATGCCAGGTTCTTTTTTATCTTCTTTCTGGAGACACAGGTGAGAATACCCCATGCTGTGACCCACAGACTGGCCCCCTATCCCTTAGAGAAGCAGAAACAGAGGAGAGAGAGAGAATTCACCAGGAATTAATACAATAATCCAATGAATAGATATTCTGATGCACTGACTACCCTGGTAACCAGAAACTGTAAATGCCATGACTCTGCGCTGCAGTCAGGGACTTGAGACCCTCACCTGGCAAAGCAAAGTCATATTATACGACTAACACCAGCTTGTGAACGCTTCCCATGTTGGCCATGCTTGTTTGGTAAGAGCTTATTTATTGGCCTTCTCTCCTGGATGGACTGTAGGTTCCCTGGGAGCGGAGAGCATGTTTCTTTTATTTCCCTTGCATTCTTAATTTAGTCCTTGAGACTGAGAGATGGCACGGGGCATGCACACTGTCAGTGAATGCTGGCTTCATGCATGTCCTACTTAAACACTTAGAAAAGCCCATGGAAGGGGCTGAGGGTCTAACTTGGTGGTAGGCTCAGGGCCCCTGGTCCCCTTCAGGTGCCCTAAGAAATCAAAGCAAACAAAATCTTTGGAAGATATGTATCTTCGAGTTCCTCCAAGACCTGGTGCTGAAAGGGAGAGCCGGGACTAATCCTAGTCTCCTATAATTTCAAAGTTTTCATTTTAACACAAACAAAATACCTCACAAGGACAGGAAGTCAATTTTATCACAAGGGGCTTTAAAAACGCTTAAAGATGTTCATTCTGGAAAAGATAGACAGTCATTAGGATTGAGCCTATTGTGGTTTGGTAAACAAGGACAGGGAAGTGGTTCAATGGGTAAAGTGTTGGCCGGAAGTCCTAGCTTGCTTTTTGGTTGCTGTGACGAACATCCTGACCAAAAGAAACATGAGGGGGAAAGGATTTATCTGATTTACAGCTTACAGGCCACAATCTGAGGGAAGCCATGCCAGGAATTCAAGGCGGTCACCTGGAGGCAGGAACTGAAGCAGAGACCATGGAGGAACGCCAGTTACTGTCTTGCTTCCTGTGGCTTACTCAGGTAGCTTTCTTTACTGTGCAGCCCAGGCTCACCTGCCCAGGGGCAGCACTGCCCACAGTGGTCTGGGCCCTCCCACACAAATCGCCAGTGGAGAAAATGTCCCCACTGAGGAGCCCACAGGCCAATCTGATAGAGGGAGTTCCTCACTGGGCGCCTCTCTTCCCAGGCATTCCCTAGGTTTGTGTCAGGCTGACCAGAAATAATCACAACACAGTTCAATCCTGAGAGCCTGAATTTGGATCCCCAGGAGCCACATGAAGCCAGATGTGGTATCTCACATCCAGAAGCCCAGTTCTTCTGCTAAGAGACAGGAAGTGGAGATTCCTGGAAGTTCATGAGCCAGCTTGCCTGCAGTACACATCAGATGAATGACAAATAGATGGTGTTTTAGACAAGGTGAAGGCAGGAACCGACACTAGAAGTTGTCCTCTGACTCTTATTTTTATGCTGTAGCTTATACCTGCCAACACTTACATACATGAACACACATGTACCATGCACATACACATACACACACATACACATGTGCCTTCATTCCCATACACACATACATAAATATATACATGTGCATGCATATATACATACAAACATGTATGCATACATGCACAGGTGCACACACAGACACATGCACTATACATGCACGGTTTTTTTTTCAGAAGAGTTTGCATAAATAAATCAGCTTAAAGATTTTAAAATTTCCCTCAAAAGCACCAAAACACTGAAAGAGAAAGTTGCCAATTGGGAATTTTATACCAGCTGAAAATATCCCTCAAAGGAAAAGATGAATTGATGTTTTCAGCAAAACAAAGCCTGAGCAATGTCATCCCCAACTCCCAACTTTAAGGAAACACAAAGGGAAAGTGATCTCAGCAGTGAACTTGGAGACAAACTAGAGAACAAGAAGCAACAAGAGGTAGGTAATAATTTGCTAGAAAAATCTAATGATTGTTGACTATATAAGAAGAAACTTAATTGGACGTTTATCTCCTGCCTGTCTGTTTCCAAATACTTAGCAGCTGCTTCCCAAATAATTGATTGACGCAGATGCTTAATATAAATGATAAATGCTCAGCCAATAGCTCAGGTTCATTACTAGCTAACTCTTACACTTCATTATTTCTATGTATACTTTGCCACGTGGCTTTCTTCATTTTCGCAGTGCAGCATTCTCATCTTGCCTCTTTGTGTTTGCCTGCCACTCTGCCCTTCTTCCCATCATCCCTTGTTTGGTCGCCCCACCTACACTTCTTTCCTGGCTACTGGTCAATCAGCATTTTATTAAACCAATTTGAGTGATAAATCTTTACAGTGTACAAGAGGCTTATTCCACGGGAAAGAAATACAACAGAGCCAAACAGATCTGACATATCTGGATAATTAGAATTTATGACACAGAGGCATGGTGGAGTGGCTCGGCTGTAGTCTGCCTGTCTAGAATCCCCCAGAGAGGGACCAGGGGTCAGTGGAAGGGCATTTCCAGAGTGAGCAAGGTTCTGGACTCCATTCCTATGCCAGAACAACAACTCAGAATGAATCTATTTTCTCCGGCTGTTGTATGTCTTCGTTAAATATCCCTCATCATCAATATGCAAGAAGAAAGGACTTTCGGTGGTGCTGGGGTGTGGAGCGTTAATGCTGGGCACCCACTGGGCCAGTATCACCGCGCTGCTGGCCAGCACTGCCATGGCTTCTAAGAGGTCAAATGTCCTGACTTATCTGGGAATGTAGCAAGCACACCAGATCATGATGAACTTTGACAAGTTTCTCCACAATCACTGAAAGAAATGCAAATAACTCAGAAATGTCAACACAGTGAGAGGTGAGAGTGGAGCATGGGGGGAGGGGCATTCAAGAGAAGACAGGAAAGTTGAAAGGTCATGTAGAATGATCAGACAGTCAAGTAATGGATTTAAGTTAAATACACGGGTATTTACATTAAGTGTAAATGAATCAATTTAGTGAGAAGACGGTTATTATTTTCAAAAGGATTTATTTTATTGGCATTGTGTGTGCATATATGTGTGTATGTGTGTGCCATGTGTTATGTGCATGTGTGTATGCACAAATATGGATGCAAGAGATTGATGTTTAGGGTCTTCTTTGATGGCTCTTCACGCTACTTTTTATGACAATGTCTCTCACCGAACGCGGAGCTCATTAATTTGTCCGGGCTGACAGGTCAGTGAGCGGCAGGGATATACCTGTGTCTACCTCCCCAGTCCTGGAAACACATTGCCACGATGCCTAGGTTTTTAGGTGGGTTCCGGGGTGTAAATGCATGTTGGGAGGCAGGCACTATATGGGAGCATCCAGCTCCAGGTGTTCTAGTTCTCGCTGTGTGAAATGAAGAATTGCGTAAGATACAAGGTTTGTACAATTACAGCTGAATACACAAAATATTCATCATCCCCCAGGTACTCAAAAAGCGCGTGTCTTCTCAGCAACATTGCACACCCCCCCCCCCCCAATCTCTGAGATTATGTTACGTCCTGTGTCGGGTCTGTATGTTGACCTTGCGTCAAGGTCACACTAATACATGATCACTCTGTGCTCAGTACATCACCAGGTGCCGTTTACTATATTAAAATGTTACCTAGCGCCTGCAAGACCCTCATTTCAGTGCTGTTGGAACTCTTGGGCATGTGGCTCGTTGAGGATGGCAACACCAGATCAAACATATTCCACCATGCCTCAGGATCACCTGAGAGGATGAAGGGGTCACCAACTTGGAAGAGCTACCTTGTTCAGGCATCTGGAAGATGTCTTCATGTGGCTCCCACTGGGAAAGGAAGACAAGTGCCAAGGTCCGGTGCACCCAAACCAGAGAGAATCCTTGTCTTGTACAGAGCCGTCCAAGGTGCGAAGAAACGCGTGTTCGTGGAGGTGTCCTGGCAGTAACGAAAATGGCCACTAGGTGGCGATGTTTCAGAGGGAATCCCCGCTCTAGAAGGGAAGTCCTCTACACAACCACCTACACTCAAGAGTCAAGGATATTAACGGAGTGTACATTCGCAGCTTCTTAGCCTTTTTACTGTTGCCCAGTTTGGGAAATCCTCTCCTTTGGTAAATGTGACATCAACCCTGACAACCGTGGAAACACACCTTTGGGTGGGAGCACACCTCTAGGTGTGTCTTTGAAGGTTAAATTGAGGTGGGAAGACTCAACCTGAACGGGAGTGGTATTATCCCTGGGCTGGGGTCCTGCACTGAATAAAAAGAAGAAGGCCAACTGAGCACGGATATTCATCTCTCTGCCTCCTGACTGTGGATGCCATGCAACCAGCTGCCTCATGTTGGGAGCTGTGAACCCCCAGATCCTGAATTTCTTGTAAACAACTTGTTTTCCTCTGCTCTGAGACAGCCTGCAGCTGCTCTGTGCACGAGACCCTCGGGAGTTCCTGATGGCAGGGGAGTGATTTCTGGTGGGTTTGGCTGGGGCGTGGCTATCAGTTAAAGATCCTTATATAAGCTGTCCCTGAACACAATAAAAGGGGCACTCCTGTTTCAAGGATGACCCGTGTCTCTGTCTGTGAGTGTTTGTGTGTTTCAATCTCCAGCCCCTTGCCCGGTTCACGAACTGTATGGCCTCACATAGAGCGCAGACGGGTATGATGTGCTACAGCCTCAAGCTCCATGCTGCACGCCACGCCATGGTGGACTGCGCCCTCAAACTTTATGCCAAAATAATTTTTTCCTTCATTCAATTGTTTCTTATCAGTTATTTTGCTGCACAATAAAAAAAGCGGCTAATACAGTAAGCTGTCATCTGTAGAAAGTGTCTTCTAAAAGGCCTCTCCAACCTGGCGAACAACAGCACGCCGACCCAGGGACTTCACCAACAAGAATGACTTGATGCAGCTGTCCTTTCTCCTCGGGAATCTGGACAAGAGCCTGCCAGATACAGGATACTACTAACCTCTCAAGGACGGCCTTAAGGACAGTTCTAGTTCAAAACGACAGCGGCAAACTGGAAGACACAAGGTCACAACTGAGACTAGAAGTCCTTGCCGAGAGGTTGAGTGATTCTCAGATCGGCAAAGACCCTCAAGTTCCCAACCGAAGGAATTCCGGGATCAGAATGGCCTGAGGTAGGTGTTCGTCTGGAAACCGCAATTGCACCAGTTGCCGGGTTGGCTAAAGGCCTTCCTTTCTACCCCCCCCCCCCATTAGGGTTAGGCAGTATGAGAACCGCAAAGGAAAGAATACCAGTGCCACCAAGGTTCCCAGCCTACAGGCAGGGCTTGTCCTTGACCTCGGGAATCACGTTCTAGCGGAAGAAGCAGGAAAACATTTGTGAGAATACACAAACAGATTCGCAACTGTGAACTAAGTGTGACAGAGGGAATGAATCTGGGTGGAGCGTGAGCAGATGACCCCCCGAGCTGATGTCATATCGCGGGAAGGGTGACAAGGGAAGAGCCAGGTGACAAATTGATTAGGAAAACAGAGGGTTGAGAAAAAGCTGGTCAGGGCGTCCCTGCTGCTGTGGAAAGTGTTGAGAGGAGGCGAGGGCCAGCCTGGAACAGTGAGCCAAGAGGCTTCTCTTCTCGACTGGACACCAGTGTCTGGCGTGGTGCAGGGACCAGGTCCTTCACTTTTCAAAACAGCCCCCAACCCCGATTTTGCTGAGTAGGAAACAGGGTCCAGAACGAAAGGAATCTTGCCTAAAATCTCAGATAATAGGTGGTGGGCCATCGCAGTGCCCTTTTCATCTTAGGATGGGGAGTACCTACACTTGCGGTTTTCCCGTGTTTCACAGAGGCAGCTTCCCCCGCAACCTTGTGGGCTGCCTGTAGAACTGTCTGGTCTCAGACGAGCAAGAGTTTGTCGGGAGAACCATACAAGCATATTTGGTCCAGCCCCAATCCAGAAATGATAGTGCCAAGGTCCCCAGGAAAGAGCCAAAGCTAGTCCTATATGCCCACATGGGAAAGTATTTATTAAATAAATATTTATTTATTATGTATACAATATTCTTTCTGTGTGTATGCCTGAAGGCCAGAAGAGGGCACCAGACCCCATTACAGATGGTTGTGAGCCACCATGTGGTTGCTGGGAATTGAACTCAGGACCTTTGGAAGAGCAGGCAATGCTCTTAACCGCTGAGCCATCTCTCCAGTCCCAGGAAACTGTTTAATCTACTGGTTGGTAGCAGAAACTTCCTGTTCCTGTAAGAGGTTCTCAGTCCACTAGATGACTGTACAATCAGCACCAGGATGGAATAGGGTCTGCGGAAGGAGAGATGAAACGTTGTTGGGGTCAGTCAACAATCCCACAGCCCCACCACCCTAAATTTCCTGACCTGGAGTCCCCGGTAGCTCTCTACCGCAGCTGTCTGTGAGGCTGGTCAGTGGAGATAACTTCCCACCACACCACACCGGTCTCTCAGATAGGCTCTGTTGACTCCCCCCATGGTCCCACCGTGCAGTGTAGCTCACACGTTCCTGCTTCCTAGCCTGCCTCCCTTGGGTCTTGAACTAGCCTATGTCCTACACCTCATCCTCCTTTTATAGCTACACTGGCCCTAGGGAAACTCTCCTGAGGTGCATCTGAGCCAGAAGCTGGTTTCTCTGCCTCCCTGCCTAAGGCCCCATGCATCTTTTTACAGCCCTTGCTGCCTGGTTCAGTCCTGAGCAAATCCTGCCTCCCTCTCTACCCATATTGCTAGGCTCTTCCCATCAGCCCTGCTCTTCTGCGCACCCTTTGCTCGAGAACCAATTCTAGGAAAAGTCCGTATTCAGCAGGGCACCATGTTCTACTACACCTTTCTCCTTTTGTTCTCTTTCTATTCTGTAATTCCGTACCCTTTCTGAGGCCCTGTCCAGGTTCCAGGAGAGGGACACTGTTATTTGGTATCTGGAGAGAAAGAGTGGAGGGAATGAAAGTTATCTAGCCAATATGACCTCATCCTTAGCAACCGTGGGCCGTGGAATGGGCTTTAACTATGAGCATCTGAACCTAAAGTGAGATCTCTTCTTTCCTCAATGTCCCCAACGTCTGCCCTTTATCAGGATCCTCATCCCTTCTAGGAGATGCCAGCAAATGCCAGGCCCATCAAACCCAGTAGGAGCTCCCCTTGGGTATTATTATTGGGACTGGTGGTTTGTCTGCATGTGCAAGAGAGAGAGAGAGAGAGAGCCTACAGGTATGCAAGTGCGTGTGCACATGGTATATTATACGTGGATGCATACGCATAGGGACTGAGATAGCTTCCCAGTCTTCCCAGGATGACGCTTGAGCTGGTGAGTCACTGGTGTCCAGATCCACATCCCCTGCTCTGAATACGTGCAGCCTCTCCCAGCCTGAATTTTCTTGTTTACCGGCTGAGTCTAACAAAGGATTGTGTAAGAGGCAAGCCGAGCAAAAGGAGGGTCTGCTTTGTCTTTGTTTTCCGGTAGCAGACAATGACTGTGGTTCAAACGGTGCTCAGGGATCAGCCTGCTGGACTCCCTCCCGAAGCTTTCTTTTCTTGGTTGGATTGCCTCTCTTGCTATTGCTACATGAGTAGAAACATCATAGGATAACTTAGTTTGATACTGAGTCCTGCTATCCAGAACAGAACCTCAACCAGTGGCATGAATCAGTATTGAGCATGAGTCTCCAGAAAGCACTGACAGCAACTGTTCCCAGTTCTGTCGCCATTGTTATGGTGTCTCCCTGGTACAACTTGCCTCTAGCAAGACATAGGCACTTTTCATCTCCCACTAAGGAGTCTCTTCCTTTTGGTTCATTGAGCCCTTCGCCTGTCCCAGTTGGCGGTAATTCTCTAGACATGAATCAAATCAGACATGCTATCTTATTAGACTACTCTTTCTAAGCTTCATTGATTACCTGGATAAACACACACACACACACAGACATTCGGAGTTAGCAGAAGGACTCAATAAACACAGGGGAAGGCACATCCAAAGGAGATTACCTGCTTGTAATTCCAATTCTGTCAATCATTACCCGAATAATCATCTCTCAGGTGGGAAGGTCCTCACACATCAAGCCTTAAATGTGTGTGTTTGCTTCTGAGCGATTGTGCGAGTGTTGAGTGCGTTAGGGGAATGAGCGGGTGGGGTGGGTCTGGTATTTATATCACAGCTGACAGCTTAGATGACCTCCTGGGAGTAGCTTTCCCTATCACCACATTTAACACGTTCCACGCAAAAGGTGCGGGGGCTGTTGCCCCCCCCTCCCCTCGCGCCTCTCCCTCCATATAAGCCGGGCTGCCTCCAGCTAGCTTTTGCACACACACACACAGTCCTCAGTGGCCCAGAGCAAACGAAGGCCGGTGGAGAATGAGCCTGTTTTTCTCTGAGTCAGCATGGCTCTCCTTGGCTGCCACTGCAGTGCTGGGGGGCATGCTTCTCTGCAGAGCCAAGAGCCCGGGGCAGTGGCACAGCCAGGTGCTGTGCCTTGCTGCCCTCTGGGGAGGTGCTTGTCTGCTCCACCTGTCCCTTCTCTGCAGCCTGTTCCTCTTGTCGCTGTCCTGCTTCTTCCTGGGTATGTGGTCAACCGATCAAGAATTGTTACCTGTGGATCAAAAGGCCGTGCTGGTGACAGGTGAGTGCTTGGCGTTGCTGTGAGTGTCATTTGGAGCAGGACCCAACACAGTGCCTCGGTGGGATGTTGTTAGATTTGGCAGAATGTAAAACACTGAGTGAGTGACAGGCAGCTCACACCCAAGTGGTTTTCACTGTGCTTTTTTATTTTTTTATTCTAGTGTCCTTTTATTTGGAAATGCCTTGGGAGAAACTGGTAGTAAAACAGAAGTTGACAGTTGGTCAGGGGCATCTCTCTATACAATGAGTCTGTTCGTCTCCTAGAAATAAATATTAATAAGTAAAAATGGCATCATTTCACGTGTGTGGCTGTACCGGGACACGGCAGGCTTCTTCAGGCTTAGCTGGGATTGGGTTCTGAATATTCGGAACCTTCGATTCATCCCGGCTCCAGGACCGCTCACCTCCCTAGGTGTGGAGGGAAGGTGGCTGGGCTGACTGTCTCTCGGGACACCGCTGCTCTCATGAATCGCGAACCCCGTGTCCTCCTCGAACCTTTCCCCTTCAAGTGTCGTTAACGCGCTGGTGCTTCTTAATTAGATCGAGTTGGCAGTGTGGCCCAAATCTAGTCTCATTAGTTGAGCTGCCAGCTTTTCGCTTGTTTGGTGTGTTATTCCAACGTAAGCGCGAGGCCAAATTAGATTCCTTTGAGTTGTAAAACGGGTTTGTTGGGTGGTGAAGTTGGAGCTCGGAAAGGGCTGTAATTAGATTTCCCCAAAGTCATCCTAACCCAGAAAGGCCTGTGAAAAGAGGAGGAAAGGTTATTAGTAGAGGAATCTTGTGAGGAGGTGGTCAGTCCTGTGTGACGTTGATCATCACCTCCAGCCGTGGCCCCTGGGTGTGGTTCGGAGAAAACCACAGGTCTGGCGATTCACTGAGACACAGGCTCTAACGTTTCTGTCTCTTTTCCTGTTTTTACCCTTTACCTTAAACCCAGGAGCAAAATTCTGTCTTTACCCGAGCACAGTTCGGTTCTTGCTGGGATGTGGGGGTGCAGGAGATGCGCTCCCGCCCGAGAGTTTAAAAGCAAACAGTGCGGTCAGTCAGTGAGATAGTCACCTGGTGGCTAACTGGTGTCACCTGGAAGCATGCAGCTGCGGTCCTGGGCCTCGCTTGAATTTCAGATGGCTGATGGCTGGGGAGAAGCAGCACAGGGAATCATGGTTTGAGTTTGTATAGCAGCAACCACCCAATGCTTCCGGAATCATTCTAGGTCAAACGTAACTGTTGTATTTCCCAGTTGCATGAAAGAAAGAATACAAGAACCTTTAAGTACACTGGAGGTATTTCTGTCTCTGCCTGCCTGACTCTGTCTCTCTGGGGCAATCAGAGGTTGATCTTGGGTGTCTTCGTCGTTTCTCTCGGTCTTACTGGTTAGCTAGACTGACTTGCTAGCAAGCCCCAGAGATCCTCTCGCCTTTGGCTCCCTCCGTGAGTGGATGACAGCATTTCCTACTATGACCAGCTTTTCACAGGGGTGCTAGAGATCTGAACTCAGGTTCTCATGCTTAAATAAGTCCTTTACCCACCGAGTTATCCCCAGCCTCAGCAAAAATAGTTACAGCATCCTGCCAGTCAAAGGATCTCCTGGAAGTACAGACACTCGGGAGATCAATTCAGCGTTTAACCCTTCTGGGGATGACCTAGGAGAGGGGACCTACCACAAAACCCAAGGTAGACAAGAAGACAGAAATCTACTCCCGTTTGTCCTCTCAACAGTAAATTAAGTGAGCAGCAGAGCCCTGTGACGAACTCCTAAGAAGTTCTTTGGGACGTTAGAGCAGTGCTAAGGACATTTGAGAGGCATGAAAATGTCCTTTTCTGTCATCTGCACAATGGATGCACACATTTGGTACTGTTCCTGGATAGATTCAAGATCTTTACTAAACGGAAACATTTGGACCTGGGGTTGAAGTTCAGGGGTAGAGAAACTTGCCTTGCTTGTGCTAAGGTCAGAGTTATGAAACCAAATGAGAAAAAAAAAAAAAAAAAACAAAACCACAGCAACAACAAAAAACAACCAAAAAACAATGCCCCCCCCCAAAAAAAATTACCCAGAAGCTTCAAAATAAAATGGACAAAGTTAAAACGAGTTTGAGTCAGCCAACTATATGTGCATGTTGGGGAGTATGTGTGCTTGAGTGTAATTGCCCTAGGACACCAGAGGGCTTGTCAGATCCCCCGAGTCTGGAGTTGTGCGTGGTTGTGACCTGATGTGGGTTATGGGAACTGATCTCCAGTCCTCTGGCAGGGCATCAAGTACTCTAACTTTTGAACCATCTCTGCAGCCCTAATTTTTAAAATTACGTGTGTGTGTGTGTGTGTGTGTGTGTGTGTACGTACCACAGTGCAAGCAGCTTTGGGACTCAGCTATCTCTTCCCACCACGTAGGTTCAGGGACTCGAACTCAGGTTTTTGGGCTTGTTGACAAGCACCGTCTCCCTGGCCCCAAACAATCTACAAACAAACAAACAAACCAGAAAACCAACAAGAAGATTCCCTGGGTTAAAATAGCTGTTTCAGGCAGCCTTGGAGTTTAGTAGGGGTGGACTAGAGGAAGGAAGGGGGCAGGATGTGTAAAGTCCCAGGCTTTATTCCATTATTTGAAAATGCTCTTCAAGAAGTGATGTGGTGGGGCGGGGGCAGGGGTGGGGGTGGCTGCAGAGATGACTCAGTGGTTCAGAACAAGACTTCCTGCAGGGGACCTGCGCTTGATCCCATATGACGTGCCTTACAACTGCTGTAACTCCAGCTTCAGGGCACGTGTGCAGGAGTTCCGCAGTCCCCTGAAGGCACACATACACATACCTCATACTTACACGTAATTAAAAATAAGAAAAATACAATTTGGAAAGAAATAAGCTGAGAGGTAAGGATGCAGCTCAGTGGTTGAGTGTCGGCCTAGCATTCAGAGGCCTTAAGATTAATCCCTAGCTGTGGACACCAAACAAAACTGAGCAGACAGAAATCCAAATCACACTCTCAGTGCCATATGAGTTAAGACAGTCACATTTCCAAAGCAGCCAAAATCTATGGTCCCTCCTTCGAGTGTAACAATATACAGTCATGAAAGGTGACAATCCCAAGAGGAGTGTCGCCATGCGGGAAACTGCTCAGGCTACAGGAAGACGCGAGTGAGCTGAATGTCTGGATCACGCTGCATGCTCCTCGGGTCAGGCTGGAGCTGGCGGGAAAACTATGGTAACAGGTTGACGGGAAAGGATTTTGGAAAATAGTCCTGTACATGAAGGAAGGAGAGAAATTGTAAAGGGTTTTGCAAATGGTTGGAGCAATGCACACAGCTGCTTTTCACGATGTCAGACTTTTCAAGGCATAAAAAATATTTAAAGGAGAGTCAAGACGCGGTGGGAGGGGAGCCTGTAATCTTAGCAAGGGAGTTCAAGGTCATCCTTGGATAGGTAACAAATATGAGGACAGCTACAGAAGACGCTATCTCAAATCAACAAAAATTTAAAAGAAGTTGTGTCTGGTGGTACAGGCGTGTAATCCCAACTATTTGGGATGCTGAGGCAGGGGGATTATAAGTTTAACAAAGCTTACCTCAAAATAAAAAAGTTGAAAAGAGCTGAGAATATAGCTGAGGCCCAAACTTCAATTCCCAGTGCTAAAAACAGGAAAAGAAAGGATAAACTGTAGCTACTTATGGAGAGGTAACACTAAATAGAACTTAGCTTCTTCTCAGTTATGGTTCTAAGTGAGAGACAATGCCAAATGCAACTTTGAAGAATATCTTCTCCCTCTTCAAGTCCTTCATTTCGCCATGATGGTCAAAGCTACTTTGCGTCTGAAGTATTCTAGTTATATTAAGCGTGCCTAGAATGTTTGAATATGTTTTGTCTCTAAGGTACCCTGAAACAATAAGGGTCATTTGAGTTTTTAAATGACTGTAAAATTAATAAAGAGAAGGTCAGAATGATTGAAAAAAAACCCTCAAGCACCAAAAAATGGAGAAACATTTGAATCCGGCTTATGGCTGGGTTCGGCATCTACTTCCCTTGAGGGAGTATTTTAAATTGATTGGCTAAGGAGTCCACGTATACAGCTGGCTCTCCAGAAAGCTTGTTGTATTAGATATATTTTCGAATTGAAAATTCCAAACAAGATGGATCCAGGAGGAGACGTAGATTTATTTTAAGTAAATAACTTTATTTTATGCTCCAAATGAAGGGTTCAAAGCTTGGTGGCGTCTTCTAGGACTTACTGGGCAGTCCAGTGGAGGTCCTAAAAGTTGAACACTCTTGGTGTCTGTCATCTTGGAACTTCGGATCTTTTGAATTTAAAAATAGATTATTAAAGGATAAAACACAAACTAAAGAGAGAATAAAGGTCTATGCTCAGAGCTTTCTAAGTTCTCTGGCGTGTGCGGTACTGGGAATTGAACCCAGGGCATCATGCTAGAGAAGACCTCCACCCCTAAGCCACACCCCAAGCCTGCAGTTGATTAGGCATTGTAGGTACTTCTGTTTTTTATATGGGAGTGAGGAATCGTCTCAGAGCCAACCCTGCCTTGTTCATTGAAAGCTGCCTGAAGGCAGGATGAAGGTCCCTTCTAGGTTGAGCCCATTAGACCCAACACAACAATGAGGGAAGAATGTGAATAAATGGCCCCACACTGGAGAAATGTCCCCCTCCCTTTTGTGAAAGTATTGTCCAGTTTGACCACTTGCTTAGGTACTTATACACTGGCTCTTTCTGCTGGGGTCACCTGCACAGAAAGGGCAGTGTGACACAGCCTAGCTCTTGGAGGCCCATTGTTCCGTGATGACTTCATTGTTGGTCTGTTCCAGATGAGACTTTGTGTAGGCTTGGTCATAAGCGTGTTCTTACTTTGCCGGGTTGTGACAGGGATAGAAGCTCTTTTGTCCCCCACCAGGCTCTGAAGATGCCCTGCATGGTTGATGGGGCTTTCCTAATTACCTGAGTTCCATTTCTGCTCTAGCTCTTCCAATCATATTTCCTCCCCTTCCAGGAGTAGTGACTTCTGCCTCCCTGGACCCTGCATTTTTGTGAGTTTCCTACTCCTCTGCCCCTTGACTCTTTGAGGTTCTTCCAACTTCCTCTGAGGTCATCTTGTTGGCTCTGCCCTTTGTCCTCTAATTTTCCTGGATTCTCTACCACAGAGCAAAGACTTATCAGGCTGTGTCCTCAATGTGTGGCCTGGTCAAACTACAGCTCCGTGAATGCGATGTTGTGTCTTTGGAGGTCACATGACCTAATTATGCCTCTATGACCACCCTCTAAACCCAAGGTCCTAGCAGCAACATTTCTTTGCAGGAAGTCTTTCTATTCCTTTATATCAACTCTCTACAGTTTCCAGAATCTTCTCCATTCTGTTCCTTTGTCCCCTCTAGTCCATCCCTTTGAAATGTCAATTCAGAATTCTAAGTGCGTGCCCTCTTGTTATGAACCATACCAAAAAAAAAAAAAAAAGAGACAAAACTACCTAGGATCGATGTGTAGTTTCCATCAATCAATCTCCACACCCAGGACGCTGCTGTTCTGTTTGGTGGGATCCATTTATGAATCTTTCTTTCTGCTTGAGTGAGTCTAAAAGCAGGGTGGCGGATTGAGATGTGAGCCCTGTTCCTGAGAGGGAGCCCTGGAGGACTTCTCTATGGCGTGTGGCATTGCCATGCCCAGTGAAAGCAGGGTGGAAAAGTCACAGGGTTTGCTCATAGGGTGGGGCGTAGCCTGGTCAGCTAGGAGGTCATCAGCCAGAGAGGAGTGCTTCTACATGACCCTCTGTGATCTCGAGTTTCCTCCTCAGCCCCGATTGCTTCTTCATTGTTACCTTTCCAGTTCTCCGCTAGAGAGAAAGAAGAATTTTGCACCAGGCAAGTCACTCCTGTTCAGTTCTTTCTGTCAACTCACCATGTCCACTTCCCACAGGCAGGAAAGGGAGGAGCCAGGGGGCAGACTGGAGTGTCACAACCATAGATGTCCTCCACATCGCAGCGCACATAACAAGCAGGGAAGGAGTGTTTCTGCCCCACTTTAGGTTCCGAAAGCTAATGGAGGAGGACTTGTGTAAGAATGACCCAGTGAGGTTTGACTGTAAACATACAGGGAAACAATGGCAGGCATGGCTCCCCTCTCCCTCCCCACACACCTAAGTCTCGACTGGTAAGACCCACAAGTTCATGGAGATTGCTCACTCCCTGTGGGCTCTTAAGCAATCGGCTTCACCTGTCTGAGTTACTTTTGCTCTTGTAGGAACTAGGGTTGCTTTCTTTTCTACAGATTAAGCAGTTAAGAACACACACTGCCAACGAGTACAGATCAGGTGATTTATACAGTAATAGCACCCTACCCCCTTTCTGCGCCTCTGCAGCCCAATCGAGCCCTTGGCCAAGGAGGATGCGGGCAATGGGACTTGACTGGGCCACACTCATTAACGCTTCTTCCATATTAGCTCCATTCACTGTTGCCCTGATCCTTCATTCTTCCACATCCTGGCCATTCCTTGGACAGCAAGCTCTCTCTGTAGGGCACTCGTTTCTTCAGCTCTTAGATCTTTTACTTGAAGATGCTGGCTTGGTGCTGTGTCTTCCTCTGGCTGTTTTCTTTTTAAGCCCTGGTTCACTTGAGAGCTCCTGAAGGAGCAGAGTTGTGAACAACAGCCCACATGCAGGAGAGAATGAATGGGCTGAGAGAGGCCACTGGGTCCCATCCTTGCATCTAGAGCACTCACCAGAGAGGCCTGCTTCAGCGAAGCCCATGGCAAGAAGGCCCAGGGTGAGGCCAACGCGTACTGGACGACAGTGACGCGCTGAGAATGCCCCGGGAAGAAGAAAGGAACAAGATGGCCAATTCTCTCTAGGGACCAAGCTGAGAAGAAGACATCTGGGGAAAGGGAGACATTTTGGAGGTGGTGATTTGGACCCCAGGGGAAGGACCCAAGTATGGCAAAAGGACTGAGACCACAGATGAAGTAGAAGAAGACGAGGCAGGAGCTGTGGACTTCTCTGCCTTTGTTCTGTTCGCCTCACAGTACAAAGCTAAGGCTCAGAAGGGCAGTGTGTTTACGGAATGTGTCTTCACTCATTCCTGGCTCTGAGCTATCAGGAGAACGAAGTGAAGTAGCGTGTCCCACCCGCTTGGGACAGAGCCTGGTCCCGCCACATGTGCTCAGAAAGAACGCTATCGTAGGAAATCAGACTAGACAAAGGATGGTAAGGCGCTGAGAGACAGAGAGACAGAGAGAACAGAAGCACCAGCTATTTTCTGGGCTAAGAGAGGTAGCCTCTTGCTCTTATCATGTTCTTCCTGTCAAGGGCAGCTAGGGCATTCCTTGGTCTGCTCGCTCTCCACCTGCTTCAACATTCTCAGAGTACTGGCTTGGCCTTATCGTTCCTATCAAACACCTGCTATGAACTTGGGGGACGTTTGCTTCCCAAGGGAATATTTGGTAATGTGCCATTGGAACTGAGAAACTAGGGGACCTGCCACAGCTAGTGATAAGGCTGGACCACTGCCGGGACGTCTGACAGAGGCAAGGAGTGGTCCCCATGACAAGGAACAATTGTGACACTGTTATCAAGAGCTCTGAGGTTGAGAAGTTTTGACCTACAATCTATGAGCCTTGTCCCAGGAGCCACGGCACGCACACGGACTGTGGGATCCCGAGGAGCCAGGAATAAAGCAATGCTGTGATGGGCACCCAAACATAACAAGGAAAATGGTACCCAACTGACCTCAAAGAACCGACTCTGGGCAGCTTCGGCTTTGAGTGCTCTATGGCGCAGGGTACTGGGAGGTTTGGAAAGCAAGATCACAAGTTGAGTGTGGTGGCCCATGCCCATCATCCCAGAGGATGAGGCAGGAGAATTGCTTGTGGTCTGAGGTCAACCTGAAGTAGGGTAGTTCAAGGCAGTCTGGGCTGCTGAGTGAGATTCTGTAGAAAAAAAGGAAAAAAGAGGAAGGGAGAAAGGGAAAGGAAGGAAGAAAGAAAAGGAAAGAAAAGAAAAGAAAAGAAAAGAAAAGAAAGACAGACAGACAGACAGACAGACAAAAAAAAATAAATCAGAGATGGAAGGCAGGTTGAAGCCATGAGACTTCGCTGTGGAGATTAGCATTGCTACAAACAAGACCGTCTGAGAATCTGAGAATTGATGGTCTGGACCTCAGGTGACACCAGAACACACAAGACCAAGCAGTTCGTTGTTTGGACGGTATTCAGCCAAGAGCTGAAGCAGGACACAGAATTATATAGCTAGGAAACAGGAATGCCTCCTCTGGAATTACACAGATGAGCGTCTCCGCCCACAAGGGGGGCCCCTGAGCATATTGAGGTCATCAACAGCTCAAGCCGGTTGGATGTGGAACCTCACCCAGTGTTAGCCCAGAGGTTCTCAGCCTGTGGGTCACAACCCCTCTGCGGGTGGCATGTCAGATACCCTGCATATCAGATATTTACATCAGATATTTACATTATGACTCGTAACAGTAGCAACATTGCAGTCGTGAGGTAGCAACAGAATAACTTTATGGTTGGGTTTTAAAGGGTCAAAGCATTAGGAAGGCTGAGGACCACTGTGTTAGACTCACTGCGTGAAGGTTGATGTTTAAGTTTTCTTGTGCTTGGGTACCCACTCTTAGAAATCCAGCTTACCTGGTCAGGTGTGTGTCTAAACATTGCTTTTTTTTTTTTTTCTTCAAAACCCTGGTAGGAATTAAAGAGAACATTAGATTTGCACTGAGAACTCAGAGGTGCTTAAAGTCCCAGACAAGCCATGCCTCTCCATAACACCACACACCTCCAATTTTACTGGATAGGTCCAGCTATTTATCTGTGAGGCTGAGGTCTTGAAGTCCTCCCTCTCATGGCTCGTGTTAACTGTCACCTTCATAAATCTAGAATCACCTGGCAGATGGGCCTCCGGGAGATTATCTCGGCAGGTCATCTTGGACTGTATTAAAAGGAGAACTCAAACTGAGCGCTTGGGCACATTCATTACTTCCTGTTTCGTGTCTGTAGATGTAATATGACCAGAGGCTTCAAGCTGCCTTAACATCCTCACCATAGACCATGCGCTGGAATCTAGAGCCAAGGTCAACTCTTCCTCCTCTAGCTTGCTTTGGCTGAGGTCTTTTGTGATGGCATATTGGTGGCTTTTCTGTTGCTATAATAAAACGTCCCGACCAAAAGCAACTTCTAAAAGAGTTTATTTGGACTTACAGTTCCAGAAGGTTAGAGTCCATCCCAGTGGGGAGGTGTAGCAGCAAGTGGCAGGCGTGGGGGCTGGAGCAAGAAGCTGAGCACTCACACCTCAAGGGCACCTCAAGGGCAAGCAGGAAGCCGAATGCAGACAGGTAGGAGGGGAAGGCTTTGAACTCGCAAAACTTGCTGTCCATGACACACTTTCTCCAGCAAGGGCATAACTTCCCAAACCTTCCCCAGATAGCACCACCAACTGGGGACCAAATATTCAAAGACCAGAGCCTATGAGGGATGTTTTGAATTCAAATGGCCACAAAGAGCAACAGGGAAAGAAACTAAGACATTCCCTCAATCGGCTTTTGATTAGGGCTCCCTACAGAGTGGGCCTTGCTACCCAGTTACCATCAGCCTCTTGTGGTTCATGCCTGGGGTGTAACCATCACTCCCCGGAATGCATCTGGGGCCACTTTTGCTGTCTACCTTCACTGCTTTTGGTTTAGTCTGTCCTTCCCCCATGTTCCCTGCTGGTCTTTAGAATCCCATAGGGGCCTCTTTCACAGGTCGGGTGTAGAACACCAACAATGTCTTCTGTCACGAAGTGTCCACGATCAGAAGCCCCCCTTACCTTGCCTTTCCTTCATGTCTTCTACTGGGGTTTGCCTTTGCCGAGGGCAACCACGCTGTCTTGAGGCTCTGGCACTAATGCCAGTGTGCGCTGCCCCTTTCACCTCCAGTGTTTCCTCATCCCTTAGCGCGCTGACTTCCCTGCCTGCCTATCTTCAGAATCAGGGTTTCTCAACCTTGGCAGTGTGGACCTCTTGAGCTGGAAAATGCTTCATTCTGGGCGTTGCTCACAGCATCCTTCCCTTGGGTTCTCTGGGGACACAGTAGCACCCTCCTCCCTGGTGGAGACTGTCAAAGAGTCTCCAGAAGATGCACAGTGGTTTCAGATTAGTGCCAGTGGAGACCTAATGGCTTACAGGTCACCTCCTTGAACAAGCATCCTTCGAGCTCCAGGTGTCAAGCCTCTCGCTTTCTCTCTTTCCATCCCCACCCTGTTGATTATGGCTGCAGGACTTTGCTCGGCTTTGAAATAACATAATGGACGGCTAGGAAGTGCCAGTGGCCCACGCCACATGACTACCGTGACTCCTTCATTCTGTCCTCTAAGGACAGCTTTGAACACACCTCCTGTTCTAGTTTCATTTCGGTTGCTGTGGTAAAACATTTCTGTTGCTATGGTAAGACAAAAGAAACGTGGGGGAGGAAAGGGTTTATTTGCATTAACCCTTTAATGCACAGTCGCTGAGGTCACCACCGTCTATCCAGGAGGAGAGTCAAGGCAGGAATTCAAGACAGCAACTCGAAGCAGAAACCGTGGAGGAGCATCCCTTGTTGACTTTCTGGTTCACTCAGGCTTCCATTCAGCTGGCTTCCTTAGAGAGCTCAGAACCCCCTGCTCAGGGACCGACGCTGCTCGCAGGGGGCTGGGTGCCCTTACGTCATTTAACTGGCAAGACAATCCCCAACAGACGTGCTCGCCGACCCACCTGATGAGGACAATTGCTCAACAGAGGCTGTTCAGGGAAATGCTTCAAGACTGTGTCAAGCTGGCTGGTAACGCTAATTAAGACACTTCCTGACACACAGTGGGTACTCAGAACTGGGCACCGAGTTAACACGGACACACAGAAATGACTGTCCTGGCACACAGAGACATCGGAGTGAGTGGTCAGGTACATTTCCCAGGTGACAATGGTGTCCTACTACAGTACGAAGAGCAAGTACTTTGGAGTCATGGAGTTCCAGTCTCACAGTTCTGCCACCTACACCAGGGGCGGGGCCTGGCACCACTTTAATAGCAGTGTGGTAGTCTCCATTGATCGGCAGTGTGGAGATGGTGCCCTTGCGAGTGTGCACAGCTGCTTAATCTTCTCTGCTGGCTCCCAGACCTCAGGTGGTTTGGCTGAGCCTCCTTCAGCTCTTCGCCTTGGCTTGCCAGTGCCAGGGGAAGGCTCACACTGTCCCCTCAGTGCTGTGTACACACAGGGCCACGCTTAGAACAGATCCCAGGACATGCCCTTGGTGCACCATGAGCAGGGATCGAGTCATATTTGTAATTGAATGGCATCATGCAGCTGTCGGGTGAGGCAATTCTCACGGGACTGGTCCTGCGAAAAGAGACCAGTGTCAAGTCCCCCTGTGAAGAGCCTGGGTCTAGAGAGGTCACGTTGATTTAGGTTTTCCCACGTGGACACTTGGGATTCTTGCGGAACACTGGGAAGCCAGGGCAGCATCTTTCTGGCTGGCTGTTGTCTTCTTCTACATCAGCTTTGTGCAAATGGTAACTTTAGTGAATTTTCCATCTGCCCACCTCTTAGATGCAGGGAATTGCGTATGGAGAGTAACCTCCCTCCTTGAAACAGGAGAAAGAGAACTTCAAGAATCTAAAATTCTGATGAGGGGCGAAAGTAAGAAGGGCCACCAGGGGTTTCCAACTTGCTCAGGGTGTCCTCCATCTCCTTTGAGTTCTTCTATGTCTTCCGAAACCCAGCCAAGGAACCCCGTACCTCAAACATGCTTCCCCCCCCCCAGATGGGTTCATCTAACTCCCTCTTGGCCAGTAAGTGGCAGAGCTGGGGACTGAATTGAGGCCCTCATTTCCTCATTTTTACTCTTCAAGTTCATGATGCCTCGAAAATCACTGCACCCCCTTAGCTTTCATGGACTTTGTAGTCCACCAGGATTCCACGTGGAAGGGAGGTTAAGGTCTACTCATCCCCTAGGGCTGATTCTGTAATACGGTATACAATGGTTTCCCTGACCAAAAGGCGATTTCAGAATATTTGTATATTCACAATGAGATATCACTGAGGTGGGACCGAAGTCAAAATAAGAAATTCATCTATTTTTCATATCTGCTAGACACACACACATGACCTGAAGGCAGTTTTATACAACGAGGCATTGTATGCCCGGGTCCAGGCTGCCACCTGTCCTACGAAGTCATCTCTGGTGTTTTCCACTTGTGACTTGATGTTGATGTCGTTTCAGAGGTTGGAGTAATTTGGACTCTTTTCCTTTGAGACGGGAACTGCTCAGCCTGTACCCCAAAAAGCCTGCTTAAGAAACAGGAAGTCTCAGAGTCCTGGGGGCAGGAGACCAGAAGTTAAGTTATTAGCAGGGCTTCATGCCCTCCGAAGGCTGCAGGCTGAAAGCATCTTCCGTTGGTGGTGCCAGTTTCGGCTAGCCCTCGTGACCTCTCCCTTACATCTGCCGCTGCTCAGTCTTTACCTCTGCTCCCCGCCCCCAACCCCCGCCATCTTCCCCACAGCTCTAAGTCCAGCTTTCTATTTCCCTTTTCCTTTTATGGAGACAAGGTTTCATGTTGACTAGGCTAGGGCTAGGCCTTGAATGTGCTCTGTGGCCAAGAATGACCTTGAATTTTTCCGTCCTCCTGTCTACCCCTCTGACTGCTAGGATTGCAGGAGCCTGCCACCACACAATTTATTTGGTATTCAGAATGAAACCCAGGGCTTTGTGACTGCCAGACAAGGGACCTACCAACTGAGACACATCTTCAGACCCTGTATTTTTTTTTTCCTTATAGAGACACCAGGCATATTAGACTAAGGACCCACTCTTTCACATAAAGATTTCCCTCAGTGAAGAACTGTGATCTAGAAGTGTAAACCAAATAAACCCTCCTCTCCTCTCATGTCAACAATGACCTGTTTCCACGTAAGGTCATATTCTGAGATATTGAAAGATGTGGTTAGGCTTGTAGCACCTCCCTCCAAGAAATAACAGGGTTCTGTTACCAGAAAGTGTGTGTGTGTGTGTGTGTGTGTGTGTGTGTGTGTTCCTGGGTTAAGGGGCAGATTCTGGGAGATGTGTTGGCCATGAGCATAAACCATTCTGCATTCTGCATCCCTGTCATCTCTCTCATTCTCTCTATATTTGAGGTTGGCCTTTGCCAACTGGGCACATGGGGAACATTTGGCTGGAGACCATAAACAAGGAGGACCAAGAAACTAAGAGTATTTACTCCTCCACTCCATCATCTTAAAGGGTCTCTTCCCTGGGGGTCATATTGTAACTTCTCTGGATTCCTCCTGTGGCAGCTACAGGGTTTAGAAGAGAACCTACCTGACTGCACGTACTTCCCCAAAAGGGTCTGCTGTCCTTTGACCTCTCCTGCCTTTGCTGTTGCTACTTGAGGCAGGTCTCATGTAGCCCAGACTGGCCTCAAACTTGCTATGGAGTTGAAGATAATCAAACTGCTGATTCTTTAACCTCAGCCTCTCAAGCGTTTGGATTATAACTGTGTATTAACACACCTGGATTACACCAGGCTGGAGGTCAAACCTAGGGCTACATCTCATGGGAGGCAAGCACTCTGCCAAAGGTGCCACACCCTGACTCCTCCTGCGTCTTACTGCCCCTCCTTCTCCTCCTCTTCTTCCTCCCTCTTCCTCCTCTCCTCTCTTCTCTTCCACCTCTTCCTTCTTCTCCTGTCTCTATCCTCCTGTGTTCTTCATTACACTTCCCTCAATTCATCCAATTTGATTCTATTTACTACAAGCAGAGCAGCCCCAAACAACCATCACCCTGTGTACTTCATGGAAGGTTGGTTCTCTTGGTATTCCTTGACTGCGTACGTGTCTTGCTGTTGCCAGGGCAGTGGACCGCGGCCTCGGCTTCCAATTTTTACTGTGCCGAATCAGGTTGCACTCATTAATCTAACTTGCTTTCTAAGAAATTCTTCTCTTAGACACACAGGCTTTGGCTGTGTGGAAGGCACTGAAGTCAATGCAGGGAACTTGCAAAGTCTGGGCCATAATGAGGTCAAGATAAGAGGGACTTGTACTTCATGGGAAAGAGCCAGAACCTTAAATATTCAAGGCTGGGAAGAACTGGAGGACGCTGGGATCCAAACAGGTGAAAGCTGACTACATCTTGTGTAATTTGCAGAAGATATTAATGACAGACAATATTAATGACAGGAGATATTAATGACAGGAGATATAATCATTTTTTTTATCATCGTGAGTGAAGCTGAACAGAGATTGACAATGAAGAAGAATGGCTCAGCAAGAGAAGACGGCACAACAGAAGAAGCTACAGTCAGCCGGTCACCCTGTATCCCTCATCAGGAAGACAGGAAGGAGAGCCAGACTCTTAACATCTCAGAACCCACCCCTGCTGACCCCTTCTCCCCAGCAAGTCTCTGCATCCTAAAACAGTGCCACTAGTTGGCAATCAAGTGTTCAGCCTCATCAGCAAATGGGAGAACAGCAGGCAGGAGTGGGGGAACACCCCTGTGATCCCAACGCTTGGAAATTCCCTGCTGAAGCCCGAGAACCAGTTAGATGACCCACGAAGACAGAGTTCTGGGAGGGGATTAACTTTAGATGAGATCGTGGTGAGGCCCCATGATGGTATTAGTGCCCCCTCCTTTTCTGACCCTCTGGAGTTTTACTCAGTTGGGTCTCTTGGTGGCGGAGTTGGTGCCGCACAACAGGAACTTGAACTTGGAGTCACGGAGCTGTTTGACAGCTGGCCAGCAGCACTTACCCTCTTCAGTCTCTTCCCCCCTCATGATCTGCAGGGATGTGGACAGGCATGGTGCTGGGCACCCATGTCTCAGTAGCATTGTGATGGCATCAGAGGTGGTCAGGTCCTGATCCTCTCGGTACATGTGTGTCACTGCAGAAGTCAGGGTGCAGTCAGACGCCTAAGTTCTTCACCCAGGGGTGGCTTCTCAAACACCTGTCCATGGTGCACTGTCTCCCCTAATTGACGTCTTCTTCAGCCTTGACACCAAACACCGGAAGCGGGACTTGGCCACCACATGGTTGGGTACAAAGATGCAGATTTGGTACCTAGGTGGCATTTGGCACTTTGGGGAAGGCAAGAAGTGCCCCCCACCTTTTACTCACAAAGTGTGCCTGAGGCCTTCATGGTGATCTATCTTTGCTTGCTGCCACTCTCAAAAGGAAGGCATATTAGTGCCCCTTTTAAGAAGACAGACATTGTCTCTGTCTCTGTCTCTCTTTTTCTCTGTTTCCTCCTTCCATTTGAGATTGTCCTCTCCATGCTAGGAAGAGATCTCACACCAAAACTTAGCCCTATTGGCACCCTTGACACAGACTTCTGTTCTCTGGAACTATGCAAGAATGGGTTTCTGTTGTTCAAGCCACCCGACAAATGGTATTATTTTTATTGCAGGTGGAGGCAATGAAAACTTGTAGAGGTTACACCTTCTTGACTTGTACAATCCCGGTATCTAGCATGATATCTGGCATGCAGGGCTCAACAGACATGGGTGAATAAATATCTATGAGCAGAGGTCAAGGGACACTCAGGTGTAGGTGTAGCAATGATTGCTCTGACACCGCCTCTTGATCTTATCCATTGAGAACTTCCTGGGGATGAGCCATCAAACAAGGGTTTGCTCACACCTGGGCTTTAGAAGCAAGACTGAGTTCTCCTGTCTGAAGTGGGGATTGGCTCTGGGAGCCGGGTAATCTTTCAACAGAATACAGGGTTCCTGGGGTATATTGAGCAGGGTCCCGGAAAGCTGGATTCTACAGCAAGGTCCTCACTCTCATTGGGCTTGGATCAGAGGAGCCAGGTTATACAAATTTGAATAGGGCAGCTGGAGTTACAATGGAAGATTCTGGCAGACTCAATGACAAACCAGCTTTGAAGTATCTTTTCCTTCTGTGTCCACATCCTGGCCTTGCAGAACCAGTTTATCCAGGGGTTGTTGCATCCCTCTGTTAATCCCATCATCCAGAAACATACAGCCTTGCCGTGAGAATTGCCCTCAAAACTGCGAAGAGAATATAGGTGAGGTTGGGCGGGGGGCAGTGGAGAAAGTTCACAGCAAGCTTTCAATGAACAACACATCTGAGGGCCCTGGAGTTTATCATCGGTTCTTTTGTGGGACCCCCCCGCCCCCGCCAGCGGCCTCATTCCCACTGCTAGCTCATTTTTGGGGACACTGTGAAGAAGGTGCCCTGGCGCTTTTTGCACCCAGAGGTCCCTTCTCAACTGTGCAGGGAAGCCCTGGTGCATATTGCTTCATTCTGGCCACCAAAATCCAACCAATAGGGGCTGAGAAGACAGCCTAGTGGGTAAAGTGCATGCTTCATAAACACAAAGAACTGAGTTTAAATCCCCAGCACACACTTGGACATGGTGCTGAGCAGCTACAGCCCAGAGATAGGAGTCGGGATGGACACGGGGATCATGGGAGATCAGTAGCCAGCCACTGTAACCAAAATAGCAAACTTCAGGTTCAGTGAGAGACCTTGTCTCAAAAAGTAAGGTGGAGAATGCAGAGGAGGAGGCCTGGGATCTACCTCAGCCTTCCACACCTGCACACACGGGCTAACTCATGTGTATATGCATGTGGATGGACACGAACACACTACATACAAAAAAAGGTTTGTCAGTGGTCACAATCACATTAATGCTACAGTTTGTGTAGGCAAGTTGCATGTGCGCGGGTGCACATGCCTAAGCATGCACGTGTGTGGACACCAGAGGTCCTCTGCTGTTATTCCTCAAGGACTATTTACCTTGGCTTTTGAGGCAGGGCCTTTCAATGGCCTAGGAAGGCTAGACAGGCTGGCCAGGGAGCCTGCCTGCCCCCCATGTTGGGATTATCTGCATGTACCGCCGCACCCAACTCTTTGATGGAGAACTCATATCCCTGGCTCCTTTATAATACAGTTTGATGAGATGACTATCTGACGTTAGTGTTTCCCCCCTCTTTTTCCTCCCAAACCCAGAGCCCCATTCTAATCATAAGGAAAAAAAAAAAAACATCAAATGGTTCTGATAAATGAACATTCCCCAGAACACCTGGATAGCCATCCTTCAAAGCATCCAGAGTATGAAAAACAAAAGTCTGAGAAACTGCCATAGCCAAGAGGCACCCCAAGAGTCACTGTGCCTCAGCGTGACATGTCCTGGGATTCTGGAGCAGAGAAAGGACTTTAGGTAAGAAGTAAGGAAGCCTGAGGCTGGAGAGCCAGCATAGTTGACCAAGTGCCTGCTGTAACAGCATGGGGACCCACTTTTGGATCCCCAGAACACACATGAGAAAGCCAGATGTTGTAGTGCATCCCTAGAACCTAGTGCTGGGGAGGTAGAGACAGGCGGGTCCCCGGGGTGCTGGGCAGCCAGTCTAGCCAAGTCAGTGGATTCCAGGTTCAGGGAGAGACCCTGTCACAAACATTAAGGTGGAGAGTGATTAGAAAGATTGAGGAAGACACGACACTGGCCTCTGGTCTCTACTCTCACATGCCCTGCCCCCAACACATGCACACACAGGAACACACGTACATGGGTTGTAGGGGATGAGGGAAGCAAGGGATTTATTAAATTACAATATTTTCCTCTTACCTGCAGACTGTGTGCTATTTGGATGTGATAAAGTAGCAATAGAAAAACCCTTAAATCCTATTAGCCTCCCTCCATGCAGACAAGTCTAGTAAATGTGCCTGTCTTGTATTCCTTTATGGCAAGACACATTCCCTACGGGTGTCAGGACAGACTGGACACTGATATACATCGTACATGGAAAAATCCCCTTTAACCATGTGGACGAGATTAGCGTGTGTGGAGGGGAGGGCTACCATCCTCACGAACAACACACCCCAGACATCTGTCAGATGCTAGCAGCCTGCCTCTTTTCTCTGACAGAGGGTGACCTGAATTTCCTTTCCCTGAATCCCTGAAGATTCCCTTTCCAGAAAGCCTTTTCCTTTCCAACCAAATTTGTGTCCTGAGCATTCATGCATAGTCCTTGTTTCTAAAATTTCTGTCATGACTGAGATGAATTGCTTTTGTGCTCATTTTTAGCAAGATGTTAGCGACGGGGAATTATATGTGGCATTTATGGGGCCCTGCATGGCCTTCCCAATCTTTCGATAAATGTAAAATTCTTCTAAGTAATAAAATCTATTTTTGAAAGTTTTAAATTGTGTGTGTGTGTGTTATGATGCACATGCCTGCCGTAGAATGCATGTGGAGGTCAGAGGACAACTTGGGAGAGTCAGTTTTCTCCTTCTACCATATGAGTCCCACGAAGAGAATTCAGGTAGTCAGGTTCGGCTGCAAGCATCTTTATTTCCTGCCCAGAAACCCATATTTTGAAACAAAGACCTGTCTCACCCTGACATCTTGGGGTGAAAGAGCTCATTTGGCTTGTTGGCTGTGGCCTCAGTTCCTGGCGACTTGACCATTCCCACACTCATTAGCTATATGTTGCTTCACAGGTCCCCTAGGGACACTGCAGAGTTTCACAGTAACCAGGTACCAAGCTGACGCAGGGCAGCTGATTACCTCTATCATGGGCTGGCTCCAGATGGAAAATGCTGAAAAGAGATTGGTTGTGTCTCCTTCAGGCTTTTCCTCTTGCAGCTGTTCTTTAGACAGTATGGTGGAGCAACCATTTACAAAGTGTTTGCATTCCCTGGAGGCTATAAATAAAGAGATGGGTTAGAATACAAGGGGGGAGCCGGGCGGTGGTGGTGCACGCCTTTAATCCCAGCACTCGGAAGGCAGAGGCAGGCAGATCTCTGTGAGTTCGAGACCAGCCTGATCTACAAGAGCTAGTTCCAGGATAGAAACCAAAACCACAGAGAAACCCTGTCTCGAAAAACCAAAAAAAAAAAAAAAAAAAAAGAATACAAGGGGGTTGTGCCTGGGATGTGTGTGAGTATAACGTTGTTTGTGACAGACACGGACACTCTAGGACTTTAAGGTCCATAAGCAACCTGGTGCCCCTTGCTTTTGAACATCTAGAAATGCTTTGTCAGTTTCGGTCATAGCAGATTAGTCTCACTGCTTTGGGTGTGAGGTATCCCACACAAGGAAGTGCACGGTAGAGCAAATTTTCAGCCTCACGGCATGCATGAAAGGGAGAAGGGAAGGGGATGGTGTCATATACATCCCTTCTAGGGCTTGACCCCGATGACCTGAAGACCTTCCTCTAGGTTCATCTACCTCTGGATGGGAGTGCTATGGAGGTAGAGTGGAACATTCCAGATACAAACTACAGCACCATTCCTTTGTTCAAATCCAGCCAGGCAAGGGATGTGGTTCAGTCGGTCAGTAGAGGGTTTACCTAGCTAGGTTCTATCTCTAACACTGCACAAAACAAAGCCTACAGGTGTCTGCCTGCAAACCCAACAGTTGGAGGCACAATGATCAGAAGTTCAAGGTCATCCTCAGCTATGTAGATAGTTTGAGACTTGCCTGGGATATAGGAGACCTTGCCTAAAAACCAGGATCTAGCCGGGTCCTTTGTGCTGCTTGTTTTGTGGCAGGGCTGGAAGCTGCTTCCTCACACACAAACAGGCACAAAGCCACCGCATTCCTTCTGAAAAGCAGACATGGCGAGTTGGTTCAATACGACATTGCAGACATGACCCGTGTCAGGGCACACAATCCAGAGTCAGCTCTTTGTGAAGGGAGCTGGTGTTGTGGGTGCCACTTTGCACACATGTTCCTCCTGCCCTGCCCGGGTGCTCAGAAAGAGACAGTCAGGCTTGAGCGTTGACTCTAGCCCATCCCCACTGTGTGCACAGTGAATCGCTACACCTTCTCTCAGCATCTCAGTTGTTCATGTTCATGTAGGGACAAAAAGGTTATGGGAGAGTTATTCTGAAAGATTGCGCCACAGGAAAAGGATCATCTATTTTTATTATGAAGTCAACACGAAGCTGTAGCTGTTTTCAAGGGGTGCTGGCTAAGCTACAGTTGGTGGTGTGTTTGTGATGGGCAGGGAGTGGTTGTGTCCCTGTGCTGTGTGGAGATCAGAGGACAACTGGTAGGGGTTGGTTCTCTCCTTCTAACTTGTGGGTCACAGGGATGGAATTCAGATTATCAAATTTGGTGATAAAGGCACAAGCCTTTATCCATGGAGCCATCTGGTCAACCCAGCCGTTAGCATCTCTCCACACTGTTACAAACAAAACAAGGGAGGTGGGTGGTTGGAATCTGCTCCTCCTATACCAAGAGCTGAGTCCAGTCTGGCCTCAGGGGAGTCTCACTAGTGTTTTAGTTTATCTATAATCTTAGAATCGCTTAACCTACATTATGGGAAACAGGCAGTGTCAACAGGAGGGTGGCAATCACGCGGGTTGCCTAAGTCTTAAGCTAAAGGGAGGGGAAAGTTCTTTCCCCATCCATTCCCCACAGGCTTGCGACCAGATAAACAACTCCCAATAGATGTCCTTAGTAAAGGAGACAAGGCTTTAGCTGGCCTCAAAAGTGCTCATGCATAGGGCAGGTCACACTGCAGAGAAATACCGGTGTTCAGAAACACGAGTGCTCACTTCTGAGTAATGTCCCTGCTGAGGGACAGCCACAGGGACTTTTCAGGCCAGCTAAAGACTGGCCCTTCTGTGATGAATTAAGGCAAATCTTTGATGTACATTGTGTGTGTATGATATTTTCTGATTCAGAGTCTTTGAAACTTTTTCAAACTATCTTGTGAATTAAATGAACTGTATTCAGAGCACAGCCTCTTGTGGACACATAGGGGATCTTCAGTTTCTATGCTTCCATGCTTCCCCTAGACAGAGATCCGTAACAGAAAGGGTCTTGGTGCCCCTGAAGCTGCTGCCCAAAGGCTCTGCTTGACATTGTTGCTGAGTGCAGATGACACTGGTAACAAAAAGGATCAGAGGGACTTCAGGGACAGAGCCATGTCCCTGGATGCTTCATCACTATGGTTAGAACTTTTGTGACAAATCTTGTATGTGTGTGTGTCTGCCTGTCTGTCTGTCTAAAGACCAGAGGAGCCATCTATCTGTCTGGCTCTGTTTTTTGTTGTTTTTGTTAGGGTTTCTCACTGGCCTGAACTAGGCCAGGCCAATTGGCCATCAGGCCCCAGGGACTTGCCTAGCTCGTCCTTCCTAGTGTTAAGGTTGTAAGTGTGCACAACCACACCCGTTTGTTTGTTTGTTTGTTTGTTTGTTGAGGAAGGATCTCACCCTGAATTGAAGGCTGGTCTAGAAGTCACTATTTAGTCCAAATTGACCACAGTCTTTAGAAGCACTGATGGGAGTCACCATGCGTGGCTGTAAATCTAAGCACTTTTCTGTGGGTTCTGGGGATTGAACTCAGGTCCTCTTACAAGCACAGTACCCATCTACCAACCGAATTATCACCCCACAGATTGTCACTGTGACAATCTGACAATCAAAAACATAAACCAGTGTTGTTCCAGAAGCTAGAAATAGCCAATGAAAGCTCAGCCTGGAAAAAATATCCCTATTTATTTAATAATTCTCCACATAATATAGTCAGCAATTGTTATATGTTGGGCCCCATTCTGGCAGATTTAATATATCAAACCATTTAATTTTTTTTTACTGTCCTCTTACGCAAGCCCTAGTGTTGCTCTGTTTTATAGATGAAGAAACAAAGACACAGAGAGGTTAATTGGCTTGTTTAGGTAACACAGCAGGTATGTGGCATAGCTGGGATTCAAATCTAAGCATTCTGGTTCCAGAAACCAGGCTTTTACCATTTTGCGTAGTTTCCCCGACTCTAGCACTGGGGATGGAACTCTGGATTTCACACACGCTAGGCAGAGTGCTCTACCACTCCACGCCCAGCCCTACAGCCACATGTTAGCTGTGAGAATTTTGTCTAGCAATCATGATCCTGTGGAACTGTGTAGAGCTGCTTTATATGATGGTAGTGTGGAAAGTAGTTGCCAGTTCACAGTGTTATACAAGGACACACAGGCAAGGGTGAGCCAGGAGAGGGACGAATTATGCTGGATCAGCAAGGTGCTGATGCTTCTCATTGCTCTCACTATTACTCAGGAGGTTTTATTATTTATGCGTTTTCATGATGAGAGGCCATTTAGAAAGTGAAGCTTCCAAATTCTTCACTTTGGAACGGATTCCCAAGGGACCGTATAAGCATACATCTTACCCACAGCCCCATATCCATAAGGTATGTACATTTCATTCAGGCAACCTGGCTGGCCACAAGAACTCCCAATCCAGGGTCACTTGACTACTTGGTTCAACCCAGGCTGGTGTTTATGTCTGCTACAGCACTCCCATGTGTCAGGAGTATGAACATACTTTGAAACTACTTGAGGGCTGGAGAGATGGCTCAGAGGTTAAGAGCATTGCCTGCTCTTCCAAAGGTCCTGAGTTCAATTCCCAGCAACCACATGGTGGCTCACAACCATCTGTAATGAGGTCTGGTGCCCTCTTCTGGCCTGCAGAGATACCCACAGACAGAATATTGTATACATAATAAATAAATAAATATTTAAAAAAAATACTACTTGAGAATTCCTAGGTTCATATTATATTCATGTAATTTCCAGCCCTACCAAACTCCTCCTGTGTCCCTGTCACTCCCTCTCT
>NW_026067927.1:23637923-23712732 GCF_014885135.2 Alexandromys fortis
CAAGGGGGCACAATTAGGGGAGAAAGTAGCAAGTCAGATGCTGAAAGAAAAATCACAGACAAAGGGGTCCGTTAGAGAATGGTGCAGCCTGACACAGAATGAAGCTTCATACAGTTCCCTCTTACGTAACTTTTTAGGAAAAAAATTTAGGGTACTCCAGACAGCTGAGAGATTGAATTTAAGACGAAGAACAATGTGACCCTGAGCAAGCAATAGGAAGCTGTGGGATTGAACTGTTCTGTTTGGCCATTTTGTCATTTTACAAGTTACAGTTTAACCTGTAGGATAAATGCGTACTCTAGAAAGGGCAAAATTCCAGTGTGCAGGGGACAGGTGGAGACGAAGTTCCACACCTGGATGAGGAGTTATTACCAATTATAGACTCGAAGAGAGGGAGAGTCAGATTTCTTTGAGGGTGTGGCCCAGAGTAGGTCAAGTACGCTGCAGCGGGTGGCCCCACACCCAGGAGTGCATGGATGGCACAAATAGGACTTGATGCTTTGAGAAAAAAAAAAAAAAGAGGCCATGAAGTGGGATGGGTAGGGTAGGGAAGGGAGAGTGGATCTGGGAGGAGTGGGTGGGAATGAAGATAATCCAAATCATATAAAGTCCTCAAAGACCTAATAAAAATGTTACTTGGCAACATTCTTTGATTTGCAAGCCATATAAAGGACACCTTGGGCTGCGTGAATGAGCTAAGCATGTAGGTTGCAGAACAAAATTGGACTCCAGCTCTTTTCACCATCTTGACTACAAACGGCTCCATGTTAAGGCACGTGGAGAGAATGTATGACAAATAAGGAACACAGGACAGTCATATCAAAGTGAAAGGTATAGATTATATACTGTGTGTGTGCGTGTGTGCTTCTGATTCTTACAAGCTCTTTGAAGAGCAGTGATATTGAGGGAACAGCTCGTAGTGGAGTTCTGAGGCGTTTATTTTGTACCCACTACAACTTAGTTTATAGTTACCATAACAAGAAACACTTACATACTGCAATTTTATTACAGTGGCACTAGTGGAACTAGACTGTAGGATAACTTTATTGCTATAATATTTTCATTAGTTCATTGGTGATGTCATACATACACAGAGTGGATTTTGGTCATGTATGAAATGTAAATAAAACAGTTATGGTTAAAAACAGCAGAGAATTGAAAAGTCTAAAAAAGGAAAACACCCGAAGATTGAGAGGTCACATCTGGGACCCATTCATCTCAGGTTTTGATTAACACTTTATGCTTGTAAAGTTTCTTCCTTCCTTCCTTCCTTCCTTCCTTCCTTCCTTCCTTCCTTCCTTCCTTCCTTCCTTCCTTTCTTTCTTTCTTTCTTTCTTTCTTTCTTTCTTTCTGTTCATTCTCTCTCTCTCCTCCTTCCTTTCTTCCTTTCTCCTTTCTTAAGATCACACTGGCTAGCCTGTAACTTGCCTTCTGAGTGCTAGGATTATAGCTGTGGACCACCACACCTAGCTATGGTTTTTCATGATAAGTTTCACATTTAAGTGCTGTATAGAATTTACTCAACTCTTGCCTGATGAAACTCTAGCACTCAGTGCTTGTTCCCAGTTGATGGGTGCCTACGTCACTAGTGACAGAAGGGTCGCAAAGGGTATCACCAGACCTCAGTATCTCCTGGTCCACTGCTGAGGTCCTGATTCCACATGGTCTGTTGGTCATCAATCATGATGAGTCAGGCATGCTCAGCACCGACAACAAAGATTCCACTATTTACAGGAACTAAGTTATGGAAACAATCTAGGTGTCCAACAGCAGAGGAGTTGGCAAGGAAGATGTAGTGTATACAAACAATGGGAGCTTTTTCAGCCTCAAAGAACAATGACATTTCATTAGCTGGACAATGGATCCGACTAGAGATGCTCGTATGGATCAAATTAAGTCAGACTCAGAAAGACAAATTTTGGGACTGTAGTGGTGACCGAGTCAGTAAAGTGCTTATTGCACAAGTGTGAGGACCCAAGTTCGATCCCCGGCACTCACATACAGAAGCTGGATATCGCTCTCAGCACTGGGGAGACAAAGACAGGAGGATCCTGGGACTTGCTGGCCAGCTGGTCTGTTCAACTTGGGGAGCTCTGGGTTCAGTGAGAGACTGTCTCAGAAGATGAACAAGGAGGAGAGTGATTGAGAAAAACACCAGAAACACCAGACATTGAACTCAGACCTCTGTGCATACATGCACACACATGCACGTCAGTGCGTGCGCGTGCACACACACACAGAGATCACATGCTTTCTCTCATTTGTGCATCCTAGGTTTTGAAAGATAATGTACAGATGACCTGAAAGTGGAATTACCCAGGGAACCAAGGGGGCCAATAAGACTCTAGAGGGGCAAGCGGAGAGCAGGGAACGGAGAATCGGAGGGTTCCGCTCAAAGGCCCTCATATACTTACATGAAAATGGCCCAATGTAATTCAGTGTAACAAACAAAAAATTAAAATAAAAAATCCCATGTTTTACTCTTCAGGCACCTGTATTCCAAAGCCTCCTAAATGCCCATGCAGTGCTCAATACTGTGCTCAGGTCTCCGCAGTGAAGAGTACGAGAATGTCATTCTGCAGGGCTTATGCCCAAAGCCCTGTTTGCATCTCGACTGTCTCTGCCAGCCCTAGCTGACAGAGTGAACCTGTCATTCCTGTTCCTTCCTCTGTCACCTGGTAATAATAAGGTTGCCTGCGCTCCGTGTCCAGCGTGGTTGTCAGTGATGCCCACTGGCGCCGGGTCATCTTGCTGTAGTCTAGCTTAGGGAAGAGTGTTCTGAGCAGCTGCCTCACGGAAGAACTCTGAGGAAACCTTTACTCATCCTGGCCTGGCTTGACTCTGGGCTCCAGGCTTCAGGAGCACTCAGAGGTTATCTTATCTCAGCTCCCTGGCCTCTGGTTCTCCTAAGGTCCACTGACCTTGGCATGGCCTCTGGACCATCACACGAATGGCAAGCAACACTCCTCCACTGTGAGGGCCAGCATAAACAATCAGGTCTCCATCCTTGTGAGGGGCAGCACAGTCATGTTTCCACCCCTGTGAGGGCCAGCAATAGCCAGCCTGATCTCCATCATGAGGGCCAGAACCTGCTGACTGCAGTCACATATGACATGTTAGGTTTTCTGAGCAGCCCTCGGTTTTGACTGATGAGGTCAGCCTAGGAGATGGACTGACTAGAACCTTACTTTACCCACGAGGAGATGGAGGCTCCAAATGGTTCAGAGCGCTTTCCCTGGGGGGCATTGTGGAGGACAGAGTCAGGCAGTGATTCTTACCCGCGATGCTCAGTGGCCTGGCACTAGTGCTGACGTTTCCACTGGCTGACACTCCCTGCAAAGACTTGAAAATTCAAAAGAGAGCATGGTGTCACTTTTATTTCACTTTTGGATTAAAAATGCCTTTTGCATATTTTTCTGTTCTTCAGCTGATTCATAACATTTGTGTTTTAAAATATTTTCCTACTTTTCAGAGATTTTAATATAATTACAACATTTTCCCCCTTCCTTTGCCTCCCTCCAACCCCTTTCACATCCCCCTTTGTTCTCTTTCAAGTTTATGGTCTATTTTGCTTTTTTTTTGCCATTAAACATATGTATGTATATTCTTAAATACATACATGCAACCTTCTCAGTCTGTGAATGTCATGTGTGTGTATCTGTTCTCAGGGCTAAGCTTTGGTACTAGATCACCACTACCTATGCTCTTCTCCAGGAAAGGATATTTCTCCTGCTCTGAGCATCCCTTAGCTGTCTATAGTTCTTCGTAATAGTTGGATTTTGTTTTTGAAGCAGTGTCTTTCTTTGAAGCTCAAGCCAGTCTGGGACTCATTATGTGGCTTGGAACTCATAGCAATCCTCCTGCCTCAGCTCATGTCATAGCTTATGCCACCATGTCCAACTGTTTTTTAAAACAGACTTCCAGAGCTATTGCCTAGACTCAGCACTGTGTAAACACTTGATAGACATTAGCCTATTCAACCCCTTTCTTAAGCCCATTCTGTGGATCTGGAAGTTTCCACGGAGAAGCTACCCCCACCCCATACACACACAAATGCACACAGGCAGGAGGGAAGGGCAGGTTAGTACCTGCTCTCAATGTTATACTCTGTCACAATTGCACATAGTGGATGGTCTCTCTTACATACTGTGGCTTGATAATTTCCTGGTCAATTGGGCCAGCAGGATGGCTTGCCCTGCAAGCCTGGTAACCTGAGTTTAATCCCAACAACCCATGTAAAGGGAGAAGGGAGAACTGACTCTATAAAGTGTTCCCATGACCTTCACATGCCTGCCATGGCACACGTGACCACACACATATGCAAACACATGTACACGGAAATAATAAAACAACAAAAAATCAGTCAATAACCAATCCAAAGGAACCTTTTTAACTGGGGGAGACCGTTCTGCAGGATCATTGCAGGGATTCCCAGATTAGTCCGGGGCAACAGGAGAAGGGACTATGCTCTGTTCTAATGGCCTGTGTGTGTCTCAAGGATGGGCCATGAGGATTCTGCTACTCTAGGGGGAAACCAAGAAGGCCAGAAAAACCTGGGTATTTGGGTGTGGTAAGACCAGGAACATCTGGATCAGGCTGATGGGACCCCAGAGGTCATCCCAGCCTGAGAAGGGGCTGTGAAGAAGAGGTGTCCTAGTGGCACAGAAAGAGGGTGTACCAGGACCCAGGGAAAGGGCAGAACCTTTACCAAAATTGGGTACATTTTTACCACAGTGTATCGGTGGTACAAGCAGGTCGGCTAATCAATCCTGGAGCAGAAAAAGGGATCTGGACATTCTGGTCTGACTTTATCCTAGTCCAGCAAAGGAAGTATTTATGAGTCTCCTTTGATTCCGATGAGGAAGGGGGTTTTTTATGTTGGGAGAGGGCTACTGGGGTGTCATTGCTTGCTTTTTGTCGCCTTGATGAAACACTGACAAAAGCAACATGGAGAGGAAAGGGTTTAATTGGCATATCCTTCCAGGTCACAGCCACCACGAAGGGAAGTCAGGGCAAGAACCCAAGGCACAAGCCTGGAGGCGGGAGCTGATGCAGGGGCCATGGAGGGTGCTGATTGTTGACTCACTCCCCCCACTTGCCTGCAGCCAGCTTTCCTATCCAACCCAGAATCAGCGGCACAAGAGTGACACTCCCTATGTGGTGGTTTGGACCCTTCCACAGATACGCCCATGGGCCAGTCTGATGGAGGCCATTTCCGAGTTGAGATTCATTCTTCCTAGCCTCCACTTTCTAGACAGGCACGCTTCAGTAAGCCGTCTCCCCAGCCTGCTTTTCAATATTTTATTTTGAGGTAGGGTCTCACTGAGTTACCCAGGCAGGCCCTGAATTTGCAATCCTTCTGTCTCAGCCTTCCAAGGAACAAGAATAACAGGTCCGTGCCACTATGCTGGCTAGAAGGGGGGATCACCTTAGCGAGCCGATTCCCAGAACAGAATGGGGCAGGGGGATTTCTTCACCCTGGCTAGTTTCCAGAGTCACAGCCCTCAAGCAGAGTTCATCGTGGCCTCTTCTCATTTTGTAACTCACTCCTACTCAGTGCCAGGCTCTCCCTGGGACCTTTTCTGGATTAGGTAGATCCTAAGTCTATGTTCCAAAGTCCTGCCTATGAAGATGGCTTCAAGAACATTCTCTACCCTGAGAAAGTGTGGTCAAAGCCAGCACCTCACACTCTTGTTCACATGCCTTTACCTGGCTCCTGTCACCCAGCAACTGTGGTCAAGGTTCAGCCATGTTGTGAGTTTGTATCATTACTACATTCCATTTTTTACCGATCAACAATATTCCTTTGTA
This sequence comes from Alexandromys fortis, assembly GCF_014885135.2. Classification (NCBI taxonomy): domain Eukaryota; kingdom Metazoa; phylum Chordata; class Mammalia; order Rodentia; family Cricetidae; genus Alexandromys; species Alexandromys fortis. The sequence goes on from NW_026067927.1 coordinate 23,643,735, forward strand.
TGTATAGGTTACCTCTGTTTACCCATTCCTTGGGTGGTGGGCATTTGTTCCATTTCCTTTCCTTGGCTACTGTGAACAATGCAGCCATGGACGTCCATGTGTACTCTATGCATTCATTTTTCTTGGGTCTATATCTGGGAGTGAAACTGTCCATTATACCTGTGATCTCAGCACTTAGGGGGCTGAGGCAGGATTGCCATGAGCTCAAGGCCAGTCTGGACTCCAGAAGGAATTTAAGGCTAGCTTGGGCTACATGTTGAGACTTTGTATGAAACAACGAGAGAGAGACAGAGACAGAGAGAGGGAGACAGACAGAGAGAAGACAAATACAGAGACAGACAGACAGACAGACAGACAGACACACACACAGACTTATCACATGCTGGTATTGTTTGTCCTGTGTTACATTCTTTTTTTTGTCAGTAATCCCTGAACTCCAACCTTCCCTTGCCACGCATGCTCACTGAAAGCTTACCTGCATCCCTTTCTTTACATAGAGTAAGTTGTCTGTCTTGACTTCCCCAGCTGTTTTTTAACCTAGCCACCAAAGAAATTTCCCCAGCTCTCTCTCTCCAGGGAGCAGAGACCATCACAAACATCATGGGATGTGATGTTCAATTCGTGAATAAACTCCAATTCGTGATGTTCTCATATTGCGTTGCTTTGTGCTCAGCTTGTGTTGTCTTGACTCTTGCAGGTGCTGATTCTGGTTTTGGACATGCCTTGGCCAAGCACCTGGACAAGCTGGGCTTCAGAGTGTTTGCCGGAGTGCTGGACGCGAAAGGCTCAGGAGCAGAGGAACTGAGGAAAACCTGCTCTGAGCGCCTCTTGGTGCTCCAGATGGATGTCACCAAGCTCGAGGAGATAAAAGATGCTCACAGCAAAGTCACAGAGGAGACCAAAGACAAAGGTACTGACTTCCTCGATTCTTCCTCACCCCACTCACCAATGCCCATCTCTTGTCACTGCCCCTGATGACCGTGGCTGCTGATTGCACCAGGACCTGTATACTGGACCCGTGCCATGTCCCAGAGCCTGTTAGACACAAAGATGTCAGGAGTGACTCTGATACAGATTCTCTCTTCATAGAATGTGCAGAATTCATGTGTGGGAGTGTGTACGCGTGCATGTGCATGCATGCATGCGTGTGTGCATGGCAAGACAACCTTGGCTATTGTTTCGGATGTACCACCCATCTTGTCTTTTGAGACAGAGTTTCTCAGTAGTCTGGAGCTTATCAGTTAGGCAAAGTTGGCTGGCTCACCGGTGGACCCGAATGATCTACGTGTCTCTGCCTCCCCACTGCTGGGATTACAAGTGTCTGTCACTGTGACAGGTTCTTTTAAGATGTGAATTTTGGGGCATTGAACTTCTGCCCTCTTTGCTTGCTAAGAAAGCACTTTACCAACTGAGCTATGCCCCACTCCCTCCTTCAGCGTACAGTATCATCTCCCTCCCGTGTCTTCTTGGTCCTTCTGGTTACTCTCCTACCCCCGGCTCTTTGCCTTCTTCCAGCAAAATCAGCGTGCATTGGTCTTCCCCAGCTTGACAAACAGCCGCAGGACCATGTGCCTCCTGGAGGCTCTGCCTTTTCTCTCTTTCATTTGTGGCCAAGTCTCCGTTTGGTTTCATGGCTTCATGCCTGGTCACATGAGTGGTAGTTCTCACTACACCTCCTTACCTGCTCTGGCCAGAGCTACCACTGTCTTCTTGAAGACCAAAGACCTTATCTTCTTTGTACTGTTCTAAGAGGACATTCTCCGCTCAGATCTGGGTTTCCCAGCCTTCCCTTTGCTCTCCTGTTATTTGCTGGTTGTGTTCTCTGTTTTCTGGATATATCTTTTCCTCCATCCCTCTATTAAATATGAATCTTCCTATTTTGACCCACCTGTGGCTTTCCACTCCCCACTCCTGGGTTCAACCGCTCCATTCTTATGCCCAGGGCTCTCTGTCCTCTGTATATTGGAGGAGGGCTAAAAAATACCCATGTTTGTCCCCAGAGTGGGGTACATACTCTGTGGAACCCAGTGTGAGGTGAACGTGAGAGCCCCCTCACTGATGAACTGATTCAGAAATATAAGATGGTGGCGTCGGGGGATTAAATGTATTTGAGTCCCTTCTGAACTCCCAGTCCCATGGCTCGGGGGTGTCTGAGTACCTCCAACCCAAAGTTCAATTGCTGCAGCTTGCTCAAGGAGAGACTCAGACGCTAACAATGACAGGGGGGAGGGGGAGGGAGGGAGGAAGAAAGGGAGGGAGAGAGAATTTGTGCATGTTTGTGTGAGATGCACACGCTAGAGGTCCATGTCAGGTGTTTTCTCTCCATCTTGTGTTTTTGACACAGAGTTTGCTATTTTGGTAAGTCCCTGGGATCCACCTGTCTCCCCACCCCACTCCCTGGTGCTGGTGTTACACACAGCTTTGTGTGGGGGCTGGAGGTCTGCTTGCTTCTGCGCTGTACATCTTACCCAACACGCCATCTCCCAGCCCCCTCAGCAGTTTGTACTTTTGAAAGCTCCCTAGGTGAGGTTCATGTTTGGTCAGGGTTGGAAAACTAATTTACACTAATGCCTTCCAAAGCCACGCAGCCCACCTGGCTGGGCCTCCTCACATCTAGCCCCAAGCACACAGAATGATCTCCCTAGCATTTCCACAACCTCACTGTCTTCAGAGTTGACCTTGTTATCTTTTCCCTAATGCCAGCTTGAAAATCGACTTGCTTGCCTGCACACCCAATCAATCATTGGACTCAGTGGCCTGGTGGGCAGTCACTGACGCCTCTAACTCTGACACCACTGATCTCTCTGCCCTATTGACCCAGAGTTCTGCCAGTTCTGCCCCCTAGATATTTGTCACCCAGCCTCTTCTCAACACCTCCAAAAAGTAGTGGTTCATTGTAGGCCTTCACCAGGTCCTGTGTGGGTACCCCCCAAGGGTTTTGCTGTTTCCTGTGTGGGTACCCCAATGGCCTCCCTACTTCCTATGTAGGTACCCCAATGGCCTCCCTACTTCCTGTATAGGTACCCCAATGGTTCTGAGTTCAATTCCCAGCAACCACATGGTGGCTCACAGCCATCTATAATGAGACCTGGCGCCCCCTTCTGGCATGTCAGCACACATGGAAGGAATGCTGTACACATAATAAATAAATAAGTCAAAAAAGACTATGTGTATTAGAGAGAGAGAAAGAGAGAGAGAAGGAAACAGAGAGAGAAACAGAGAGACAGAGAGAGAAACAGAGAGACAGAGAGAGTAACCATGAAACCTGATCTGGGTTCTTAGAACCCAATTCTAGTCCTCTGCAAGAGTAAGCTCTCTTAACCCCTGTGTCATCCCTCCAGCCCCCAAGTTAGCCTTTTCTAGAGTTTTCCTAGCCTTACCTTTTTTTTTTTCCCGAGACAAGGTTTCTCTGTAGCTTTGGAGCCTGTCCCGGAACTAGCTCTTGTAGATCAGGCTGTCTTCGAACTCCCAGAGATCCGCCTGCCTCTGCCTCCCGAGTGGTGGGATTAAAGGCGTGCGCCACCACCGCCCGGCTCCTAGCCTTATCTTTGACCATCCAATAGGACTGTACTCATCACTCAGGAGTTTGACTTAATAATGTCTCATGACACTGGATGCAGAATCCTTTCGCGAGGTTCAGCAGGGCAGCACTGACTGTCTGTAGTGAAGGAGTGATGGGTTCTAGACACAGAAATGCCATGGCGGTACCCAGGCATGAAGGGATGTGGGAACTTGATTTTTATGTCATGAACTCCTGCCATTCTGCAGTTAGCATTGAGAAAGGCAGCTCTCCCCTGGGCCAGAATGGGTGGCCCACCAGCCTGCTCACTCCAGGTCTCTCTAACTTCAGTCTTCTTAAAGAGAAACTGGAGCCACAGGATCACCAAGCAGGAACCATTTAGAATCTGAGGCTAAAGCAGCAGGTCTCCCAGAGGACTCGTGATTACGTCGTACTCCTGCAAAGCAGATTGTTCATTTAGTGGTAGCATATCGATTATTGCTAGCTGGTGTTAATCATCACCAATCGGTTACTGGGTCTCACAAGCTTGATGGGTTTATTGGCCAGTTTAGAATTCTATGGTAGTTAACCAGTACCAGAATATGGTTAGGTGTTAGCAGTAAGTTCTGTTGATGGCACAATAGTCCACATCGTCCACAGTCATTTAGTACACATTTTATGAAGACCTAGCAGACAGATCCTCCAGATACGAAGAGGTTACATCATCCTCTGCCACGTGCTCTGGTTGGCCCATTGGCCCACGAACTGAGAATGGTCTTTATACTTTGAAGTGCTTAAATCGGAACAACTTTTTTACGTGAAACTTACATGTCATTCAGATGTCAAGGTTCATAAATAGGAGTTTACATGAGCACAGCCTCCCCCATTTGCATGCACCTTTGTGTTCCTTTGTGCCCCAGTGGAAGTGGTGAAATTAGCAGGCCTGCAGGAGTAAGTATTTGGCCTTTGTACTCTGCATGTTGTCATTGCGGCAAACCCCGGGGAGGATCAGTTTAAAGGAAGAAAGATTTCTAGGGTTTATGGTTTCATTGCTTCTGGGCCATGGTGAGGCTGGGCATCCCTGTGGGGAGCCTGAAGTGGGCCAAAGTTGCTCACATTATGGTGGATAGGCGGGGAGAGAGAGAGAGAGAGAGAGAGAGAGAGAGAGAGAGAGAGAGAGAGAGAGAGAGACTGACTGACTCCACTTCTTCCAACAAGGCCCTACCTTCCACACTTCCACAGTTTCTACTGTGTCCATACAGCTATGAACCCATTGGTTGGTTGATTTTAGTTGGTTAAGCCAAACCCTTCTCATGATGCAGACACTGTACCAGGGAACCACGAATCCATTGGGGGTGGAGGACCATCCATATCTAAACAGTAGGGCTTTTTACAGAGGAAGGTGGATGATGCCTGTTCTAGAACATGTTCCAGCTCTATGTTGACTAGTCCAAGGGGGCACATCAGGCAGAGTGGTTATGAAAGAGACCTCCTCTGCACTCATCCCCCACTTAGCAGCTGCTGCCCTCTCTGTGTGGTAAGCCTCTTCCCAGTTCAATGCTTACCCAGTGCCTGTGAATTTAGATCACAAACTGGCTCACAAGAAATGTAGTTAGTTTGGGCTTAGAACCATCTTTCAGCGATGAGGTAAAGAGATGCCAGGATTTTGAGCCTGTTCTCCTTTCTCTCGGGGCAGTATCGAAATTGCTGGGGACGGAGCATCTGATGGTCTTGGTGGTCAGTGTTTCATGTCGATCCTGTGATCCTGATGCTCCTCAAGGAGACACAGGAAGTAGGGCACATGATGTTAGGGACATCGCAGTCACCCCTACTGTTGGTACTTTCCTTCTTGTTCCTAGGTTTTTAGTTTAGAGTGGGGGAGGACTGCCCAGCGCCTCATTCTGCAGTGTGGTAACTGAGTCTTTCCATACTCCTGGGAGGAGGAAGCAGACTTTGAAACTTTAGGCAGGGGTTTTTAAGGTTTCTGATACTGTGACTCTTTGATACAGTTCCTCATGCTGTGGCAACCCCAGCCATAAAAGTATTTTGTTGCTACTTTATAACTGTAACTTTGCTACTGTTACGACTCTGTTACAAATCCTGTTATGAATAATGTAAATAGTATGCAGGGTATCTAAGAGAAAATGCCCATGGGGGGGGGCGCGACCCACAGGTTGAGAATCATTGCTTTAAGACCAGGCATACTTCAATACTGGGAATTCACCTCTTGTTATGCCAGTTGTTTCCTTAAATGATGAATATCCAACTTCCTGGATGTAGGAAAGGGCTACCAGGCAAAAGAGGAACAGGGCTGGCAGGACATCCTGGTGAGTAAAGGTGCCTGCAGCCCAGCCTAAAGATCTGAGTTCAGTCCTTATGATCCACGTGGTGATGGGTGAGAACCAATCACCCTACAAGTTGTCTTCTGACCTCTACATCCGCATCCTGGCAAGCTAAGAGGAGAGGATCTCCAAAAGCATTGTTTCATAGTATACACATTTCCCCCCTCACAGTGCCCCATCATGGGGAGGTTTGGGAATATGGGAAGAGACCAAGGTTAGGAAGTGTGTCATCTGACTGGAGCCTCCATTTCAAAGGGGTTTGGTGGCTCCGGAACTTGTTGTGTGGAACTCCCCACGTGCTCCAGCCTCTCCTGTCCTCACAGCTGTTTGCTTTTGTTCCCAGGGCTGTGGGCTGTGGTCAACAACGCTGGGATCTTCCAGTATCCAATAGACGCGGAGATCATCCCCATGGCCCAGTACAGAAAATGCATGGCCGTGAACTTCTTTGGAGCCGTGGAGGTCACCAAGGTGTTCCTGCCTCTCCTCAGGAGATCCAAGGGGAGGCTGGTGAACATGTGCAGCATGGGAGGTGAGTCAGCCTGGTGGCATGTGGTCACGTGGTGCCTGTCACCCGATGTGGAGCTTTTCACTCTTTGTAAGCTACACAAGAGAGCCAGGGCTCACAAAAGCCGGCTGGGTCACAATGAGTCAGTCTGTGTCTTCACGGTTGACCTTTCTATTCCTTTCAAATTCTCTCATGCGAAAGCACTTTTTGACTTTCTGCTAATTACCGTGTTCATTGCTGGGGATTTGAAGACTCGTAGGTGTCTTCATACTGTGACCGCTGACACGTAAGCATTGCGGGACAGCACAGCTCATGGGGTCCAGGTGACTCTGCTGCCTCCGGAAGCCTGTCTTCGGCCTTCTCTGAACACAGCTCACTGCTATTTCCTGTAAGCTGACAAACTGAGGAGCTCCGCTTTGTGTGCACCTGGGGCGCCCTGGGTCCATCCCCTGGGGTTGGCTGTGATGCTGTCCTCACCTTTGTGGGTTGGGTGCAGGGTGTGTCAACAACCTCGTGGTCTCCTATTCCCTCAACAATGGCCTCTGTGTGGGTTACCACTCCTCGCCTTCTCCCATAGACATTTGCACACAGGAGTTCCCCAGGCCTTCCTCAGCTATGGGAGTCTTTCTCAGGTTTCTGCAAAAAATAAGGTGGAGAGAAACTGAGGGAGACCCCCCCAGTGTTGACCTCTGGCTTCTACATGTACACACACACATACTTGTGTGTAGTGTGGCCGTATTTCCACTCATGTGTTTAATTACCACATAATACTACATACACAACATACACACACACACACACACAGAGAGAGAGAGAGAGAGAGAGAGAGAGAGAGAGAGAGAGAGAGACAGAACAATTAGGTTTACACAAGAAACAGAGAAGCTAAAGAACCTATGGAAGGTATAAAGGGACAACCCACGGGGCTAGGGAGATGGTTCAGTGGTTAGAGCACTTTCTGCTCTTGTACAAGACCAGACTTTGTTTTCCAGATCCCACATAGTGAGTCACAGCCCTCTGTGACTCCAGCTCCAGGGGATCTGACACCCTCTTCCTACCTTTGCAGGCTTCTGTGTACATAGGGTGCAGAGAAATTCGCCCAGGCACAAACACAAGGGCAAATAAATAAAAGATATATAAAAAGGTAACTCATAATCTACACACACACAGGAGCCACCATTTAGTGTGGTCAATTTCTTGACGATGCAGCTCTAGGCAAAACTGAGACAAAAGTGGCTTTGGAAGGTGTCATTGCTACTGGCTTCTTGCCTAGAAGCAGGTAGAAACAGGAAACTAGTTAGTAGTATCTGCTCTGGACAGGAATCCTGGCTATCTGGACCTATCAGACTGGAGTCTGAAATCTCTACAAGCCAGGAAGAGTTGAGCTGGAATGGAAAAGTCTTCTCAAATCGTTTGTGGCTGCAGTTCTAATAACCCCAGCGACACCAGAGCTGCTGCGGGGGAGCGGCTGGTCTGGCGAACAGACATTGAGGTAATTTGTTACAGCAGCAACAGGAAGCTAATACGCCTGGTTTGACGTAGATAGCAGATCAAATGCCTCTAGGCCTGTCATAGTTTTTATTACAAGAAAGGAACTTCTACATTTCCTACCAAAATGCTGGGCCAACTTCCCTCTCCAGTACTCAATACAGGTTGCTAGTCAAAGCTCCCTGTTCCTCAAGCTGTCTGAGCAGGTGTCATGGATGGCATCTTCTGTTTTACCTCTCAGCTAGATAGCTAACAAGACCCTCTTTCTGCAGTAACAAATGTGGGTTTTGCAGTCTTGATTTAGCCCTCTCTTTGTGGGGAAATCTTTATTACCTGTGATTTATATTAATGCCCTGCCAATACCAAATATTTTCCATTCCTCTACATCTGAAGTTCAGTCCTCCCACTTTTATGTAACCTGGGTATGCATGAAAATATCAGTTTATTCTTTAAACCCTATTGAATCTCCTCATTTTTATTTTAAATTACATTATTTTGTGTGTGTGTGTGGTCTGTGTGTAGAACATGCGTAATGGTAAACTTTCAGTCAAAGGACAACTTTGGAAGTCAATTCTATCCTTCTACCATGTGGGTCCCAGGGACTGAACTAAGGTCCTCAGGCTTGGGGGCAAGTGATGTGATCTCCCCAACCCCACTACCCAGTCTTTTCCCATTGCTGAATGAACGACTAGCTCTTTAATCACCCCACAAAGTCTAAGTCAACTCCTGAAAACATGTTTTACTGAAATCTTAGTGGGAAGATGGAGGTGAGGGTAACCCTCATACAAACGCCCCTTAATGCAAATCCCCTTCCAATACCCCACTATTTACCAAGCATCCTCAGTTGCTGCCCCTTCATCTTTGGTCCACTTCCTTCTGTCTTCTCTGCCTTCCCAGTTGTGACTCTTCCCTTCTCTGCTTCCTCTACTCTCCCGTCCAGCACGTTCCTTTCACATCCTCTGATTTTTAGCTGTTCAGTGATCTGAGAACCTTGGTAGGGTCTGCCTTTCTCGAGTCACGAGTAAGCAGAGGCGGAAGAGGGAGAACTAACGGTACATATTATCGGCGGTATTGATTTCCTGTCTGGAGCTCTTACAGATGGAAGAAGCAGTCAGCTTCTCTAACTTCCCGTCTTTCCTTTCTTCACTCACCCTCCTCTTCATCATTTCCTTCTCTAACTCCTCCCTCTCCATGGGTGCCCCCTTTTGCCCTAGGACCTTGATCCATGGATGGCTCTCTAGCAAATCATCAATCATTTCCTCTCCGTCAAAAGCTGGAAGTTAGAAAGTTGGGGGGGGGGGGTACACTCTACTTCTTAGTTGAGTGACACTCCTGGAATCCCCGAAGCCAGGCCTAATTTTCTCCCTATAGAATAAAGGGAGTGGGAGGACCGAGCACATACCCATTCTGGGAAGGCTTCCCTGCAGTAGCATAGCGCAAGTTTAGCGCTCCAACTCCAATCCCAGCAAGGCAGTTGGACAAATATTTAACCAAGTATTTAAAGAGTTGGGAAAGAGTGATCTAAAAGCTGTTCCTGGACAGTTTCCTTCTTAAGAAATCAAAGTAAATATTTGTATGCGTCCTCACCGTGTCCCTGAGTGAGAACAGCTGGAAGCATGCTCTTCTCGAACGTGACTGGGCCCGCAAGGGTTTCGAGTCAGGCAGAATCTGAATCTTGATCTTCTGTTATCAGCTGGTGACATGGGGCAGGACACTCATTTGTCTGCCTCTGGTGTCAGCTGTCACACGGAGATGATGAAGAACCTGGACAGTCTCAGGGATGTTAGGACGTGTGGGCAAGTTATTCTCTACCTCTGACTCCTTGACGTTTGGAGCAGGAGGCTGTCCTGTAGATTGCGGAGAGACTGGAAACACTCACGTCCTTGACTCCCTAAAAGGTAGCAGCACCGCCTCCTCTTGGTGACAAATCAAAGCCTCAGGTTCTGCTGCTTGTCCATGTTGTGGCCACTTGACTCAGGGGAAAAACTGCTTTTCTTCGTATTGTCTTCTTTCTGTGGGGTGGGGAGGATTTGTGTCCTGCATTTCTTCTGAGCCAGGAACTGGCAAGGCCTCTTGGTTGAAACATCACCCAAAGCAAGCACAGCAGTATGTGTGAATGCAGACCCTTTCCCTTCAGAACGAAGACAAATGTGCTCTGTAGGAGAAAATTAGACCGGGCTTTGGGGATCCCAGGGGTGTCACTCAACTAAGAAGTAGAGTATAAGGCTACAGAATCATACACCTTAAAATAACCACTCTAGTCAATTTTGTGTGATGCAATGTTAGTTTATGTTTTATTTTGCCCCAATAACAGATTTTGGGGGGGGGGTCTCACTCTCCTGTTTCTGACTTACTAATTCTAGAGCAGGAGCTGAGAATTTGCAGCTCTGAGTGTTCCCGATGCTGCTTCTCACTGCTACTCATTCTTTTCGGAACAAGGTCCCGGGTCTTGATTTTGGTGGTGTACCTAGAGGCTTGTCACAGTCCCAGAGACCTCCAAATGACAAGGAGACCATCAAATGCTGTCTGAAGTTTTTGTGAGCTTCCTCGGAGGAATGAGCAAGCCTGTCTCTCCTGAGGTCATGGATGGGGTTTGGAGTTCAGCTTGAGAAAGCAGGCCAGAGGAGAGGACCTTGTTATCAGCGTCAGCTTCAGTCTGTCTCGGAAGCATCAGAAGCTGGGGGAGAGGTCTTGTGGTGTCCTCCTGAAACTAGGTCTGGATAACCCTGGCTAGGAGAGGTACCAGCTTTTGTGACCTTGGAACCTTTCCCTTGGAGCCTCTGGGCAAGAAAGGCTGCTGTATTCTGCCCCCTGCTGTCTTGCCAGGGAATTTATTTGAAAAGTTTCATTTCTTCAATTCCCACATAATCACACCTTAGCTTCAAGCCATAAAAAGAGGGCTCCTAGGTCTGGGGAGATGGCTCAGTAGTAAAAAGCTCCTTTTGCTCATGCAGAGGACCCAAGTTAGGTTCCCAGTACCCACATCAGGCAGCCCACAACCGCCTGTAACCCCAGCGACAGTGATCCTCTGGCCTCCATGGCGTACCTACTCATGTATGTGAACATGCTTGCACACAGACTCACATACGTAATTAAAAATAGTAAAAAGAAATCTTTGAGAAGCAGTTTCTTTATATAGGGATTGATGGCGGCGGTGTGTCCGAGGCTTTATGTGTTCTCAAAGGACACCAGAACTGACCAGTAGGACCTCAGGTCACATTACCGACTTACCCAGGATAGCAGGCAAGAGAAGCTTCCAGGTGATGGAGGTTGGCCAGCCAGGAGGATGTTAGCAGATAGAAGCTACAATATGCAGTCTGGAATGAATACTTCCTGTGTTCAAACCCTAGCTCTACTTAAGACTGAAAACCAAAAAGCCAGTCCCAAGCAATGTGCCTTAGTCATTACTTATAATCCACAATGCCTCCTTGCGTAGATGAAGTCAGTTCATGTGGGGGTCCAGGAAGCCCACTAGCAACAAGGGTCTAGCCTACCACAGCGACCACGAGGTAGTGATGAGGTAGTGACTTATGACTGCCTTAAAAAGTAGTCTTAGCACCAGGCTTCTCCCTAACCCCATCATGGCTCCCTCTATCATGATATCTCTTTTATTGCTCCTTTTCTCTGTCCCTCCCCCAACTTGGCCATCTGGACTACTCATGTTCCCATCCTCCACCCACTCCCTTCTACTCCCTCCCAGTTTACCCAGGAGATCTCAACTATTTCCCCTTCCTGGGGTCCTCCATGAATGTCCCTCTTAGGGTCCTCCTTTTTACCTAGCTTTTCTGGGGCTGCGGATTGTAGCCTGGTTATCTTTAGCTTTATGTCTAATATCCACTTTTGAGTGAGTACATACTGTGTTTGTCTTTCTGGGTGGGCGTTCGGTATCTTTCTCCTTCTGCAGTTACTTGGTGTCTCTCTCTGACTCCGCCTACTCTGGGTCTGGGTTACCTCACTCGGGATTGTTTTTCCTAGTGCCATCCATTTGCCTGGAAGTTTCAAGATGCCACTGTTTGTTGTTTGTTTGTTTGTTTGTTTTACCATTGAGTAGTATTCCATTGTGTAAATGTACATTTTCTTTATCCATTCTTTGGTCGAGGGGCATCTAGGTTGTTTCCAGGTTCTGGCTATTACAAATAACGCTGCTATGAACATAGGCATTCACAAGGATGACCCTAGCTAAGGCCCTAGCAATAGTGGAGAGGATGTCTGCACTGGCCTTCCCCTGTAATCAGATTAGTGACCACCCTAACTTCCGTTATAGAATCTACATCCTTTAACTGATGGAAGAAGATACGGAGACCCACAGCCAAGCACTGGGCTGAGCTCCTGGAGCTTAATTGAAGAGAGGGAAGGAGTTGAAGGGAGGGAGGAGAGATCAGATGAACAAGGGGAGGTCGAGATCATGATGGGGGAAAACCACAGGGATAGCTAACCCTAGCTAATGAGAGCTCATAGACTCCAGACTGATACCTGGAGAGCCTGCACAGGACTGAACTAGACCCGTTGAACATGGGTGACAGTTATGTGGCTTGATCTGTTTGCCAGGGGTGGGTGGTGGCTGAGTGGGACCAGGACTTGTCCTGGTGTATCGGTGCATGATCTGGCCTTTTCTTCCCCATTCCTTATGATGGGATACCTTGCCCAGCCTGATTCAGTGGAGGAGGGGTTTGGTCCTGCCTCAACTTGGTATCCCACTCCCCAAGGGAAGCCTTATCTCCTCTGAGAAGTGGATGGGAGTGGGAGAAGGGGGTGGGAGAAGGGAATGGAGGGGGAACTGGGGTTAGAATGTAAAATGCAAAAAAAATTAAATTAAAAAAATTAAAGAAGGAAACACAAAACGATAAAAAAAATCAAGGCATTTTTAAAAAGCCAACTAACTGAATTTTCTCTTGTAATGCTTCATAGAAACGGTAGTAAACATTGCATATACCTAACAAATGAGTGGTCTTGTGATATACTTAGGTTCAGGCATGCATTGTGGTCTCAAGTGCTCTTACTAAAAACTTCAAGTATGAGGAAAGGTAGGATTCTCATAAAAAGGCTCAGAGCTAAAATGCTGTCCTCCCACGGTGAAGCATGTCTGTCTAGAAGGAGAAGAGAGACTTTGGCCAGGAAAAGGAGTCAGTTACAAATTACCAACAATGCTTGCAAAAGTCATGTTTGCTTGGTGAGGATTGCAGAAGCATGGAAAATCATTAGAATCAGGGTACACAGAAAGATAAACCAGGGGTCACAAGAGGTAAACCATGGGACACAGGAAGCTAAGCCAGGAGACACAGGAGTTCCTCATGGAAAGTTGAGAGCATGCCCTGAAGCTTGGGGAAGAAGAAAATAGGTATTAAGCCTTTCCTGGATTTTGCTGAAATGTCCACAGGCTGTCATAGTGCTGTGGTTTCCTTTCTCAAGAACTGTTTTTAAGAGTTGAGGTGGATGTACACTAGACAGCTTACATTCAAAGTGCGCAATCAGGTAATTTTAGACATGCTTACATCCCCAGGGCACTGGCACTACAACCAACCTGCTTAGAAGATTCTCTTTCTTTTGCTCCTCCTCATCTCTCGAATTCATCTACAGACTCGGTGGCTTGAACAGCAAAAATTTCTTTCTTTCAGTTCTGGGGATTGACGTCTGGAAGTCAAGATGCTGATAGGGTCAGGGGCTGGTGAGAACTGTCTTCCAAGTTGCAGACACTACCTTCTCACTGTGTTCTTGTATTATGGACACACACACACATGAGACAGACAGAAACAGAGACAGAGAATATAAATGAAGAAGCTATTAGTGTCTCCTTTTAAAGGGCCACCGATTATACCATCCTTATGACTTAATCATGCTCCAAAATCCCTGTCTCCCAACACAATCCTATTAGGGTCTAGTGTTGAAGGAGCTGTGGGCAGGCCTGCTTTTCATCCCGCCCGCACAGCTAGCTTAGCCCCAGAATAATTACACAGAAATTGTATTCATTTAAACACTGCCTGGCCCATTAGCTCTAGCCTCTTACTGGCTTACTCTCACATCTTGGTTAACCCATTTCTAATAATCTGTGTAGCACCACGAGGTGGTGGCTTACTTGGAAGATTCTAACCACCGTCTGTCTTGGGTAGGAGAAGCATGGCGACTGCCTCACTGCCTTCTTTCTCCCAGCATTCTATTTTGTCTTCCCCACCTACCTATGTTCTGACCTATCAGGCCAAGCAGTTTTCTTTATTAATTAACCAATGAAAGCAACAAATAGATAGAAGACACTCCTGCAGTCTAGACTTTCATGATTTTACTTTTGTTTTTAATTGTGAGCATGCTTGTGTCAATGTGTAAGCATGTGAGCCTATGAGGATCATGCCCACAGAGGCCAGAAGAGGAACTGTAGTTACAGGTGGCAGAGGCACTGGGAAATGAACTTAGACTCCCTCTGAGAGCACTATGTGTTCTTCACTGCTGAGCTATCTCTCCAGGCCAAGGTTCAATATCTAAATTTTAGGGACCATAACTCAGTTAGTAGCTCTTCCATCTTGTGTCCATGGACATGTTTTGCTCACTATAGATTAGTTTGAGTGTTTTAGAATTTTACATAACTACAGTCATAGCAAAGAGTACACACTCAATTTTGTTTGGCTTTCACTCACTGGAATTACACAAGACCTCACTGTAGCCACTATATATACTAAGTTCATGGCTCTTAGTGTCTGAGTTGTATTGTCCTGGAAGGATGGATCATTTTAGTCATTCACCAAGTGGATCTTCTTTGGCCAGAGGCCGTGTTTTGGGTCCCATTTTCTCAGGGATTCTGTCATATTTCCTTAGTGCTATGAGACTTGGATGTTTTCATCCCTTTACAATGCCATTGTTTTCCCACCTAGATTGTGTCTGGATCAGTTTCCTGGAACAAACAAGTGGTTTAAAGCTAGAGAAGTTTATTCTTTTGTAGCTCTGGAGGCCACAAGTCAAAATCAAAGACTTAGCAGGGCAGCATCTTCTGGAGTTTCTTCTGAAGAGAGTTTAGCCTCACCTCTTCCATTTTCTGGTAGCTGTAAATATCCTGGGCTTCTCCTAGGCAGAGCCCAGCAGATCCCTGTGCTCTGTCTTCACATGGCTTTCCCTTCAGTGCTTCTAGTGTCCAGTCCTTTGATTTCTTATAAAAACATCCATGAGTGGACTTAGGGCCTATTCCATTTTGTTTATTCCTTTTTTTGTTGTTATTATTATTTGTGTGTGTACATGAATATGTGGTGTGTACATGTTCATATGAGTATGTGTATCCGCATACATGTGCATGAGGAGATGGATGTCAGGACTCGTCCCTGATCACTCTTTACCTTATTTCTATACTTTTGAGACCGGGCCCTTTTTATGAACCCAGAGCTCACCAGCTCCCCTAGGCTGGCTAGACAGTGACCTCTAGGGTCTTTGCTTCTCCAGTGCTGTGGTGACAGACATGCACCACCCCACTTGGACTTTCCTTGAATTCAGGTCCCTATGTTTGCACGGTGAACACTTTGCCAACTGAGCCATCTCTCCAGCTACTGAAGGCTCATCCTGCTAGTCTGGGACATGCTTACGTAGTCATCATGCCTTAACCACACCTGCAGAGCCCGTTATTCCAAACAGAGAGCTCCCACTTTCTTGTTTCCTCTTAGTGTCCCTTCTAAAGTCCCCTCCTCATCTGTGACCTAACCCAGCTTCAGGCTCAGGTACTAAGCTAACTGGGATCTAGGCAGGGCAGTGAACATGTGTTCCACCACAGACTAAGACACTTCTTGTGCTCTTTACAGAAGTGCCCCAGTCATTCACTATGGCATGTGTGGCTCCTCATTGCAACTGGTATTAAGTCTAATTTATTGAATATTGCCAAGGTGGGCTGAAGGGTGGATCCCATCCAACTCCCCCAAAATGGTACTGTTAAAGCTGGAGGCCATGAGCTAGGTAGCAGATATTGTCGATCCCACATCTACCACGGTCCATTTAGAAACAAATACACCCATGCATTGGAGTGACCAAGGATACGAGCTCTCCTAGACTCAGCAGAACCTTGTTTACCTTTGCCTGACTGGGTCACTGTTGACATCAGTTCCTAGTATACAGTTAGGTACTTTAAATATTTGTTGGATGAATGACTGAAAATATCAAATCTAATTTTTTTTTTTTTGCTCCCATTCTTCCCACAGCTGAGGTTCCGATGATACGGTTGGCCGCTTACTGCTCCACGAAGGCAGCTTTGACCATGTTTTCATCAATCGCCAGGCTGGAGCTTTCCAAGTGGGGAGTCAAAGTTGCTATCATCCAACCTGGAGGTTTCCAAACAAGTAGGTACCTGAGACGGAGAGCTCTGTGATGTTCACCGTAAGGGGGACCCTGACATTCCTCTTAGTCAATTATGACATGCATCGGCCCCTCCAGGGTAGTCAGAGATGAACACAGCCAGGCATTAGTCATGACAACTTATTTCACTCAATAGGAACTAAGTTCTAAACTAACCGTGTAGATGTCATTTGGGTGTTTTAAATATTTTATTTTTATTTGTGTGCATTCATGTCTGTCTGTTTGTGTGGACATACACATGTGTGCAGGTCCCTGGGGAGGCCTGAAGAGGATGTGGGATCCCCTGGAACTAAAGTTATAGGCCATTGTGAACCATCCCATGTAAATGCTGGGAGCTGACCTCTGACCCTTGGCAAGAGCAGTAAACAATCTTAATTGCTGAGTCATCTCTCCGGCCATGACTTGGCTATTTAAATGGAGCCAAGGGAGTGGGGAGAGCAAGGCTCAGTCAAGTCAGGCAATTACAAAAGCACAAAGGCTTGGTCAGTGTGGAGGGGGAGGATGTCATGTTAGGGCTCCACCCCTCCACAGAAGCTGGGAGACAGGCTTGATGCTTCCAGAGGCTTCCTCGAAGGATCAAGCTCTCAGGGCCTTGAGTTACAGGGCATACGTATACATACAACTGAGCAACCTTTGGAGTAAATGCTCCAGTTAAGAGCGGCCGAGGGCCGCCATCAGGGGTGTGTTCACTAGGAAAGTAGTGAGTTCTCTGGTAGTGAGCCTTCTCAAGAAGGTGTTTGGGAGGGCTTACATCTTTCTAAAATAGGGCCAGATACAGCTAATGCTGGGCTAGAGTACGGTCAGTCTCTTACTGCAGGAGTTTGGAGAGAGTTACACCACACTCAGTGGGAAGGTGAGCTTCATCTAACCTTTAAGAAGCAGGAGCCTTCTCTGGATGATTCTTTTCTGGGCATCTATCCTGGAAGTGAACGAGAGGGCTCAGAAGCTGTAAACAAACTAGAAGCCACACTGAATACAAACCTAGCTCCTTGAACGCCACTCTTGAATTTCCCTGAGTTTCCTTCTTCCGTGCCCAAGATTTATTTTCTCTGTGAGTACACAGCAGCTCAGAAATGACCCCCCAGGGACTCTCCCTGATTTTCCTGAACCACCTTCACCCCACTTCCAACATGGTGTCCATCAGCTTCTTGCTGGGCTCGTTCATTTAGACTTGGAGATTGCTGCTAAACAAACTGAGCAGATGCACTGGGCAACATCAGAACCCCGTTCTCTCTACAAGATGGCTTCCTTCTCTGTGTTTTGAAAACAGTGTTTCCTTTCTCCTTCAGAGAACAGAACTACCCCCCTTCCATCCTGGGAGATGTTGCCTTGCCCCTCCCCTCTTTAATTTCTGAACTCTGAACCAGGACAGAAGGTCCATCCCTGTTTTTTTTTTTTTTTTTTTTTGTTTTGTTTTTTTGTTTCCTGGACCATAAACATTTAATTGGTCTGTCAGTGAAGGTGAGAGACCGAAGGTGTTGCTAACCACTGAAGAATAAACCCTAAAGGCGTCCGTGTCAGGCCAAGGGCACAAGATAAAAATCTATGAAGAAAACCTGGAAGCACCTGACAGATGGGAACCTCACTGGGATGTGGAGGAAGCCCAGGAACCAATAAGAACATAAAAAGGAATATTAGCCATATTTGAAATGGAGAGAGGATGATGTCTGTGGAAGGGTTTCTAGTCCAACGTCCCCAGCAGGGAGGTGGATTGGGGGAAGTCGATAGAGAAGAAGAGTGGAGCAAAGCTAGACCAGAATAGAAGAAAAGAAGAATGTTCTAGAGAGGGGAATGCCAACGGGAGCTGGTGGACAAAGGAAATGCTACATTGCGCTCATATTTTTTACATTTATTATTTTGTGCATGTATGTTTGTATGCATAAGCACCCACATGCTATGGCATGTGCTTGGAGATCAGAGGACAAGGTTTGGGAATTGGCCCTTTTCCTCCCACCTTGTGATTCCTGGAGATCTGACTCAGGCTGTCAGACTTGGTGCCAAGTGTCATTACCTATTGAGCCATCTTGCTGTCCCTGAACTGGACTTTGACACCTGGCGGTAGGACGGAGGGTTAGGTTAGGCCCAGGGGCCAAAGGAAAATTCCTGCATATCCACATAAGGCTCCCTTTGTAAAAGGGAGCAAGCTGGTATTAGGTTATACCTTAAGGGATTCAGAGAAGTCTTGCTGCTGACATTTCTGGGGAGTTGCTCTTAGCAGACACAACATCACTTTCTCTCCTACATGTTGGGGTACCTGACCTTACTGTTTCCATGAAGGACTATATCATAGACATAGGCAAAGGTGGGACACTCACCATTTAACAACTTAACATAAGCATTAACAAGCACCTGTCTTTCCCAGCAGAGCTAGTCCATAAGCCCTTGAATTGCCTCCACAATTCATCCTGGCCTCCCCAGTTTATTCTGGATCCGAGTCTCCCCAGAATCTGAGCCTCCTTTGCTTCTTGTGTTCCAGACGTTGCAGGCTCACCTGACATTTGGGATAAGATGGAGAAGGAAATTCTGGATGACATTTCACAAGAGACACAGGATGACTACGGCCAGGACTATATCCATACACAGAGGAGTTTTCTCCAGACCATGAAAACCAGGTCCAGCCCAGACATCAGCCCTGTGCTTTTGGACATCCAGCATGCCATTTCAGCCAAGAACCCCTCTTCGTTTTATACCCCAGGGAAACTGACTTACCAATGGATCTGCCTTAGCTCCTACTTCCCAACCAGCGTGTTGGACTATGTTGTGCAGAAATGTTTTGGTTCAAGATACAAGCCAAGAGCTCTAAGGATGTCGAGTTAGAAGAACAAGGCCCCAGTGGGGTAGAAAATGTCACATTCTTAGGATGAAAGGGAAACCTCTTATTAAATTCATTTTCTACCTCAAATTCGTAGTTTGAAACCTGTTGGTTCCTTTTGCTGTAGTGGCAGGAGGGGCTGGAAAGCAACAGGGAGCCCCCGGGAGGGTGCTGCTGAGACCTCCCGCCACCAGGCACCAACCAGAGCACGCTTTCCTTCCAGATGCTGGACCTTCAGTTCTAGCCCACTTCAGGACAGTGACTATAACGATAAACCAAAACCCACAGCAGGTCTCCCTTTCCCAGCACATGTAAGAAGTGTGTTTATACCGTACTGAATTCTATTAAGTGTGCACTAGTGTTATTTCTCAACAAATCAATGGGACCTACCCAAACAGATCATTACTTCTTCCTCAAAGATGCTAACAACTACCTGAGTCCTTAGCAAATATACGTAACCTTTCCGGTACTGGCTAGTTTTGCTGTAACACTGATGGCTGAAGATCAGGGTGGTGGCCCCTTAAGGTTGAGGTTGCTGTAGCGGTTTTATTTTTATTTATTTTTGCTTTGAGATGGGTCTCATGTATCCCATGCTGGCCTCAAAAATCATGATGTAGTCAAGAAATGAAGGATGGCCTCAAACTTCTGATCTTCCTGCCTCTGCCTCCCACATGCAGTCACGATGCCCGCTTGAAATATGTGTGTGTGGGGGGGTGAGACACACAGAGAGATTATGCATGTGCGTGTATGTGAGAGAGAGGAGACACAGAGTGCGTGCTTGTGTGAACACAGGCGCACGAGGGCCCGAAGAAGATACCCAGTGTCTTACTGCATCACTCTCTGTCTTATTCCCTTGAAACAAGGTCTCTCACTGAGCCTGGAGCTTGAGGCCGCAGCCAGCTTTTTATGTGGATGCTAGAACCTGAACTCACATCCTCATAGTTGTGTAGTAAGCACTGTTACCGGCAGGGGTATCTCTTCAGCGCCCACCATCTAAAAGAGCAAAACAACAAGGAAATGTGTGCGGCGCTCGCTTCTGCTTTCCATGGCTCTCTGCAACACGCGTTGCTCCTCAGCAGCATCTTACTCATTGGAAAACTCTTTCCAAACTGGAGTCTGTCCTGCCAGTCTCTGTCAGCGGTCTCAGTGTGTTCACAGACCCCTTGTCGGCAGGACACGCTGGCTGAGGGGTTGTCTCCTTTGCTTATCCATAGAAAGCAAATTCTTATCAGGTGTGAATGCTCAGCATCTAAGGGCGGCGAGTCCCTGGGGTCTTCAGGCTCTTCTCCTAATCAAGCCTTCTCACTATTCTGCCACGTATTCAGGAACTTCCCCCAGGGAGTCTCAAATACCCCAATCATCAACAAGATTTGGAATTAACGTCTCATGGCCCCTCTTAATGCTACCTTGACCTCTTCCCTCAGATCGCAAGTGTTCTTGAGGCGATCTAGAATGGTGAGTCCTTTCCAGAAAGCTCCAGAGAACCACCATTGACAGCAGCTGTAGCCTCATGAAATGGGTTCTTATTTTGAGACAGTTTTGTTGTGTTATCCAGGCTGGTTTCCAACTCCAAGGCTCAGGAGATGGCCTTACCTCAGGCTCCTGAGTAGCTGGGGCTATGCACAGCCACCAGGGTGCCCTTCTCCCTAAATTGTTTTTATTAAATGATGACTCCAACATCAGAAATACCCCTCGATCCAGGGACTACAGGATGAATAGAGTATCGACATTAACACAATTCAATCTCTTTGCATAATGGTATGGGCCTCTATGGTGACCAGGCACAAGTCAGTAAGCAGTAACATTGTGAAAGAAATCCTTTGTTTCCCCTGAAACAGGTAAAAAAAAAATGCTGATTCCTACAGTAGACCCCTAATTTCATCCAGTCCCTCAGGGTCTAGACTTTGGGATCAGAGCAAGGAGGATAATAGTATAAATTGCATTCTATCTAACGTGCATAGGAATTCTGCCCTGGATCATCAGGCAGCTTTGTTATTATATTGCAAAGGGCAGAGGTAACTGAATGGGGAATTTGAGCTACCATCTCCGGAAGACCAGCAAGTAGCTCATGGCTTTTGTGCTAAGTGACCTGGGGAAACTCTGAAGAGTCACGATCTTTCAGTGAAGGAAGTGACAGGTTAAAGGAAAGGGCCACCTTCCCATCATGGATGATCGCCACTTGCTCTCTAGAGGACAAGCTACACGGGCTCGGAGCTCTTTACCTCACAGGGATGGGCTGTTAAGCTCAGCAGGTATCGACAGTTCCACGTTAAGTGGATGAGGAGCTAGGGAGGGGATGGGGGCTCAACCTTAGCTACATCAGCTGTTAGTGACCTCTAGAGGCCATGTGGTCTGTCACACAGTCAAGAGATAATTCTAATGGGAAAACTAGAAACCCAGGAGGAGAAGAGAGCATCTCTTCCTCCATCCTCCGCCTGACACGCGTTATGTGCGGGGGTTTTATTACAGTGTGCGGGCAGCTGTCAGGAAGAAGACCTCCTGGCACTCCCTGTGACACCTTCCCCCAGGCTGCCCCTTCCCATGAAAGCAAGGTCATCTGCAGGAAGGGACGAACCGTGCCAGTGTGCCCATGTCTTCTCGTTGAGACGTTCGTTCTCCCTAGTTACGCCGTTTTCAAGTTGTCAAAATCTCTTGTTTGGAAATTACACTCGACACTTATATTTCTTTGGAAAATTGGGGGAAAGATGGCTCATTAGTGTTTCAAATAATCTAAAAAGAACGGTAATTCTGTGCCATCACGGGCCTTTCATTCTTGTCCTCGGTGAAATGATGAAAAGGGACATAACATTCTCCTTCTCGGGGCAGCTGTGAATAGAGAGCTGAAGGAGATTGTGAGGCGACAGGGGCTGGGAGTGGGGGCCGCTAATGCACAGGGAAGGGAGTGGGGGCGTCTTGGCCCATCCCTGTCTCTTGGCGGCCAGCGTTCCCTTTTCCATAACCGAGGCTCTAATATCCATGCTGTTCAGAGATGAGAGACAACCTCACATCGCCACGTCATGAAGCAACAGCACTGAGTGAGAAGCTGTAGGGGTGGGAAGGGGACCAAAACCAAAGAGGCAGCCTGATGCTCACGTGCTAAGTAGGCAAGACACAGAAAAATACAGTTGGCCCTTTCTATCTGTGGGCTCAGCTACCTGTGACTGAACGTACCCAGAATCTTTCCCTTCTGTATTGAGCATGCAAACCCTTTTCCTCGTCACTACTGCCTAACTAACGGCAGAGCGCAGAGCGTAACTTCTGTCTCCGTAGTGCGTTGGCTGCAGGGGGGCATTCTAACTCGTCCAGATGCAACAGGAAGTGCATTGGAGAGTGTGCACAGGGAACATGAAAAAAAATTTGCTCTTCTGAATGAGGTGATTGACAGTTGTTATCTATGGGAGACAAAGACCCCTAGTGAAGTGGTCACCCTCCATGGGTGAAGGGGGCAACTGTAGGCTCTTAAGAATGAATAACCACCCAGACGGTGAAAACTGGAGAATAACTAGTACGAGAAACAGCCCAAGATGGATGGTAAATGGCTTTTCTTTCTTTAAAAAAAAGATATACTACATAAACAACAATCAAGAGAAAGCTGATGCACGGTTTGGATTTTGCTATCCCCCAAAAGCTCATGGGTTAAAGGCTTGTGAGATTGGTACTATTGAGAGTTGGGGGGGGGGGAGAGTCTATGAAGTGTGCTCTCGTAAATACATATCACACCTCCAAGGCTCAGGGAACATCACAGAAGGGGAGGTGGCAGGGGTATAAGAGTCAGAGGACAGGGAGGACCTGAGAGAAACAATGTCCCCTGGACATGATGGGACCACAGCTCATGGCTGCAGAGAGAGCTTACAGCCTGTTTCCTTGAAGTTTGTACCTGTGCTCCAGTGAGTGGCCTCACACTCCTGCCTATATGGGCAGCACAAATTGGACTCAGTGGGTTATAAAAACAAAAGGACATGAAAATTGGGAGGGAGTTCTGGGAGGAGTTAGTGGGAGGAGTGGCGGGTAAATATGAAAAAAAAATTCCTTGCATGTAGGTATGAACTTCTTAGAACTATAACAAATATTATATTAAAAAAAGAAGTTTGCTCTAGTGGTAGGCCTCAGGTCAACAGGAATATGCTGTGTGTGTGTGTGTGTGTGTGTGTGTGTGTGTGTGTGTGTGTAAACTGTAGGAGGCACAATCCCAACCCTTTCTCTTCTTAGTCATGAGGCTGGTGGTTTTACCCTGACAGGCACCCTGCCATGTGTTGCTTATCACAGGTCCAAAGCAATAAGGTCAACTGATTATTGATCAGAAGCCCCCAAACCATAAGCCCAAACAAAAATTTTCCTTGTTACAAGTTGATTGTCTCGGATATTTGTCATAGTCCTGGAAAAGATGGCTAGCCTAGTTGGTGTAGCTCTGCTAACAGAGTGAGCTCTGAGGCTGGAGAGATTTCATAACTTCTTTATCCAGCTCATAAATTTTCTATCCTATGCAACCTGATCAGAATGGAAACGTGCCTGCTCTGCAGCTCCTGGCTGCTCTGCCATCTCAATCCGACCAAGTCGCATATGCCAAGCCAGGACCTGGCTGTATCCTTTGCCCATTTGGCCCTGAAACAGGAAGGAACCAATTTTCAGTCCCCTGAAGCTGTTTTCATCTATCTCTCCCTCACCACACTCCCAGTTCCTTCTGCAAGTGTGCTTTCTTTCTTTTCCCCGTGAGACATGGTTCCTCCTGTGTAGCCCTGGATGTCTTGGAATGTGTTCTGTAGACCAGGCTGGCCTCGAACTCAGAGATCCACCTGTGCTTGCCTCCTGAGTGCTGGGATGAAAGGCTTGTGCCACCATTACCTGGCACAAGTGTTTGATTTGAGACAGAGTCTTGCTTTGTAGCCCTGGCTGGCCTTGAAATTTATTCTCCTGCCTCTCCTGAGTGCTGGAATTACAGCCAGCAAATTCAGGTCTTCAAATTTCTGTCTGTCTGTCTCTTCCTTTCTTTTGTTCTGCCTTCCTGTGAGTTGTTTTATTTTAAATTGTGTAGGTATACATATAGGTATGTGAGTGCAGATTCCAACATTGGCCAGAAGAGGGCAGCAGATCCCTTGGACCTTGAGTTGCACCTTGAGCAGCCAGGCACAATCAGGTCTCCTGCGAGATCAGCGTCTGCTCTTCACGGTTGAGCTAGCGCTTCATTTCCCAAGTTCTTCTTGAGCTTCTTCTTTGTGTGAACTGAGAATTGGAACTCTGAGAGCCCAGTAACTAGTGTTAATCATTTTATCAATTTCAAACCAGCAAGAAGAAGAGGGTGGGGACCAGTCCTCTGATAGCTACTCCACCCACCCATCCTGCCAGCACTGTTGCTTCTAAAATGAACAGGAATCCCTTTGCACCGGCCAGAGGGTGCAAGCGATCTAACAGGTCTTCCTAAATAACTGTGCCCTTTCAGGCTGCCTGGGAGGCTCTGACTCAGACATCCTCTGTGCTTAGACATTTCGGAAGTAACGGCAGCCCCAGCCTGGCATGCGTGGAGGAAGCGCTTCTCCACTTGGCCCTGACTGTGAAATCAGACCCAGGCTAGGAGTTCAGCACCAGGCTGCAAAGCTCTTGATCACAAGGAGGAGCCTTGTTCCTGGCTGAGGTGACAGGCAGCAGGATCAAGTTTACAAGGCAATTTGGTTTTGAAACACCAAAGCACAGCTTTCATGTAGCCCCCCGAGAGAAAGCGAGGGTGAGCCTGGCCAAGGCAGAGGGACGGTTGGAGATTATGGAGCAGAGGTTGTGGCTGATTTCACATCATTTCGCTGAGTATCACATAATGGGCACCCTTGAACACCAGTTCATCCTTTCTTTCCTACAAGGAGACACCTCTACAATGGGGTGACTCTGGTCTGGCCATTGAGGTCTCTGGGGTTCTGTCTGTCTCAGGGTTTCTACATTCAGTCAAAATCAGAGTTCCTTCTTGTCCTCTCCAGACCAAGTTCCAGTGTGGCTCCAGACCTCCATAACTCCTATTAGAAATGAATAGAAGGGGGTCCACTTGGGGGGTACAGTTGTAAGAATACCTAGCTTGGTAAAGAGAGTTTAGACTGGATTTCAGGCTCTTCTCTGTCTAGCAAAGAGAGATTGAATGTGGGGGTGGTGCTGGGTTATAGGGCAGGGGAGATAGGGGACCTGGCTGCCTAACAGTGAACCTGTGTGTGTGTGTGTGTGTGTGTGTGTGTGTGTGCATGTCACATGAGTGCACCAGAAGAGGGTGTTGGATCCCCTGGAGCTGCAGGGACAGGCAGCTGTGAGTCACGTGAGTCACTCCACAAGGGTACTGGGAACTAAACTCAGGTCTTGGGCAATAGGAGCAAGCACCCAACAGTTGAGTTGCGTCTTCGGCCCATCCACATTGTGTCCTTCAAAGGTGAAGGCTGCATAGTACAGAATGCTAAAAGGAACAGCTATAGCCCATTAGCTGTTTCAGGGCAATGCACATGCAAACCTCCAGGCACCATCATTCCCCATGCTCAGTGTGGGTACAATAAATGAGGCGGATGATCCAAGTGTTATTGAGGGCACAGGGCAACCTGGATGGCCTGACCGTGAAGATGGCTTGCTAGGATGTCCAAGTGTCTGCAGAGCACCCTGAGCAGATGAAAGAGTAAGAAGAAGTATATTTGCTTGGGTTCAGGGACTGGAAGACCAAGGTGAAGGAGTCAGCAAGATTGGTTTTTCCTTTGACCTTTCTCCTTCACTTAAAAAGTCTTCTCACCTGCAGTTATTGTGTGTGTACGAGCAAAAGCATGTGTGCCGTGGAGCATGTACAGAGGTCAGAGGACAGCTTTCAGGTGTCTGATTTCTCTTTCCACTGTGTAGGTCCCAGGGACCAAACATGGGTGGTCAGGCTTGGCACCAAGCACTTTTCCCCACTGAGCCATCCCACTAGCTTGCCTGTTTGTTTTTCTCACTTCTGGAAACTGAACCCAGGTCTTTGCATGCATAGGCAGATGCTCTGTCACTGGGCCACCTCCCCAGCCCATCTCGCTGGTAGCTGAGGCTTTTACGTGGCCATTTTCTGTTCTCATGTGGCTTTTCCTCTGTGCTCAAATGCTCTCTTTTTAAAGTCACACCATTCAGGCTGGATCGGCGCCCACTCTATTAACCTGAACGGCCTCTCCAAAGACATTGCCATCAAAACAGTCGCATTCGGAGGCGCCTCTGGCTGGGATTCCACATAGGGAGCACAAATGAGCCCAGAGCCACCACCTTAAGAAACCATAAGAAGTGTTTACTCAAGCTAAAGACAGAACCATGTCTTACAAACACTAGTTCCACTTTTAGGTGTATGCTCGAGAAGAATGCACACCTATGGGTGCCTAAGATAGTCTACAGTGGTTTTGGGGACACTGATGTGGCTCTACTCTGACCACTCAAACGCCTGACAAAGTTAACAGAGAAGTATCCACGCGGAGGAATACTCTACAGCAAAACAGAGGGATCAACGGCAGGCTTACAGTGCAAAACACACACCAATTCCGCAAAGGCAGCTTTGAAGGCAAGGAGCCAGATTCCTACAGACGAAGGCTCTAGAGGGAGCTGTGGCGCCCGGGCAGGCAGCGGCTATGTAAGACCAACCAGGGGAGAAAAGGGAAAGAGGGGGAACCGCTTATTCAAAGCCTCAGACTACTTAGCTTGGCAGCGCGTCGCGGGGCTGAAATCACAGAGTGGGCTGTGGAAGACAAAGTAGAGATTAGAGTCTTGCGTGAGATAGGCAAGGCTGAAACGGAGAAAGGCTTGGAAGTCAATCGGGTGTTAGACAACCCGAGATAGTTGTTTTTCTTGAGGCTCGAACCTCGGGCTTTGCATAGGGCATGTCTGTGCTCTACTACTTAGCTGTGTCAGCTGTGTCCTCAGGGTCTGAACTATGGAGCTCTGGTGGCTCTGCCTTAATAAACCTCTGACTAAGGTAATTTGGTGCCGTACTCTGGTGATCCTGGGTATGGACCTGGCCAGTGTCCACCATCCCGGACAGTATTTAACAAAGATTGCTTCAAACTTGGCTCAAACATTGTGGTTTGATAATCCCGTTGGGATTATCAGCTGCTGATTAAGAGAGTTAGAAGATTTGTTTAAGGCCAATGGTAAGAGTCAAGAGAATGATACCCAAAGGTCCTACTATGGGTCGCACCCAGGGGCTCCAGGAGGTTTAGATCTCACCCTAGTGAGATTCTTTGGTCTTGTCTCTGATGTTGATTCGTTCTAACATTTTAGACATCCAGACTGTCTAACATTTTCTCAATTATCCCTGTTTGATTTACCTAGAAACAACATTCTCCAAGGAAGACACACATGCTGCCCATTTTCAGCTTTCTTTAGATCTAGGCTTCTATGGGTTTGTAAGGCTACTGTTGCTGGGGATTCTGGTTCTGCTGGGTGACTATACCCTGCTCGGCTAGGCTGAGGTCTTCCTTGGGACATCTGGAGACCGGCTGTTGGAGGCTGGTCCAGCCTAGGACCTTTGTTTCAAACTCTAGAATGGACCAGTCCTGGTTCATTTCAGGAGGCCAGGCTGAAGGTATTGTGGCTACCCAGAGGAAGGAAGCCGTGCTTGTAGCAAGAGCATACAGTAGGAGGAGAATGAAAATAATGCCTGCTAAAGGTTTCTGAGCTACAAGAATCGCATCACTGTCGGTCGGTGACCCCTGCCACACGACTGAGCCCACATCTAGAGATGAGAGCGCGTTCTCCTCCCAGGACAAGGGTGTGGATGCAGGGAGGCTAAAGGACAGCACTGAAGTGTCTGTCACCTATCAGAGGGTCCAGGGGCCTGTGAAGAAAGGACATTTGTGCTGAAAGGGATGTTGAGAGGGAATCAAATGAAACCATTTCTCACAGAGACTTAAAAGTGGAATACTGTTTTATACACATTAGCTATATACACCTTAAGTATACAGCTCAAAAGTTTTTTTATTTTGTTTTCTTTTTACTATTTCCTAAGCCTCTCACATACCCTAGACTAGTCTCAAGCTCACTGTGTAGCTAAGAATGGCCTTGAACGTCAGATCCTTCTGTCTCTCTTTCTCCCAAGTGCTAGGATTATAGGAATGTACTACCACACCAGTCATGATTTTTTTAAAATTTTAACATAAAATGTATATATTCAATTTTTAGTCTGAGCACTTGGGACCTGAAGGAAGGAAGATCAGAGGTTCTGGATCATTCTGGGTTACATAGTGAGTTTGAGGCCAGCCTTGTCTACATGAGACCATATCTCAAATGATAACAACAAAAATAACAAGCAACCCAAGATAGCAAAATAAGAAAAATAACCACTTTAAGTGTGTTTTCTTTGTAGCCAGGAATGGTGGTGCACATGTCTAACCTCTGCTTCTGAAGGCAGAAGCATGAGAAATATAATTTCAAGACCAGCCTGGGCCACACGGAGAGGTACTGATCAAAACAACAGTAGCCACGATAAAAACGAGTCTTTGGAATAAGATGAAACTTCAGAACAGCTCGACATCTCCACAGTGCCCCTTCTATGTGATTTTTTTTCCACTCAAATTTTTTTTTTAAATTAAAACCAATACACTATTTATAATGAATGCATCTTTAGGTTTTTCCAGTTTCCAATCAATGTGTATTTAGCTTTCCAACCGATGTTGGCTAATTCTCTGCTCACTAGCGCTTTCTGTGTGGCACAGCTCTTCCTTGTTTTTCAGAGCTCACTTTTTCACATTTCTTACAGAGAGGGCATGTGTGGCTCCGCTTTGTGATCTGGAAACAAATTTCAGCCCAGAATTCTACGGTGAATCCCCTGACTGAGAATAAGATCCCTACCACAGTTTAAAGTCAGGTTTGAAGCAAGCCTTAATTAAATACTAGCCAGGTGGATAAGCTCTGCTCAGGTCCATACCCAAGCTCCTGGGAAATGCCCCAATCAAGTTTTGGAGCAGTTTAAGTATTTCTGATCAGATCCAATCAGGGGCAAGCATACATCCTGATATACTCCAGGCTACATCCAATCAGAGGCAAGCATACACATCCTGATGTATTCACTGCCTGTGAACCTCCCGCCCACATGCGATCAAGCGCATCCTGTGCAGACGTGTCAAACAAACTTGTTTAGGGGAGTGAAAACAACAGCCTCGGCATTTCAGGAACTGTCTGTCCTTGGGCAAGGGGATGGCGTACCAGAAGCATTTTTGTACCGTGGATCTCTAAGGTATAGTAATTGAAACCTAAAATTTAACTTTGGCTCTCACACTACATCTGAGGGACCTGTCCTCACTAGTGACTCCACTTCTAAGATGGACTTGCTGGTCGGTGCTTGTAATCCCAGAAGGCCGAGGCAGGGGGCTGGTGGTCAGCTTGGTCAACACAGTGAGAATCTGTGTAAACACTACCCCACGACCACCACCACCCAGAAACAAACACAACAGCAACACACCAACCAATCAACAGAACAACCAGCCAACAGAAACTCCGATTTCCCTCTCCAAATGCTACCTCAAGTGTCAGTTGCTAAGCGACCTATCATGTCTGGACCTCATCAGAGGCACCTTTGATTTTTGCTTTCAACTGTAGCCAAGTCTTCTTGTTGGCCATAGGCACATTTTGTCTGTTGCTTCCCAATTTGCCCATATTTAACCTTGGGGATAACTGCGCACATGCTCAGCTCTCCGCTGTGAGCAGGCAAGGCCAGAGTGAGGAGCCCCATTCAGGTCCAACACCCAGCAAGAGCTAGGCCCTACCGCATTGAGAGCTCCGGAGAGACACTCACAGGACTGCAGGGTGTAGATGCCTGCAGATGCGATTGCAAGGGCAGGGCCAGGGGATCTGGAGTTCACCATTGACATCATGGAAATCCATAGAAAGATTTTCAGCAAAGAAGTAGCACGGCAGATTCCCAGACTTACAAAGTGATTTGGCATCTGCTGCTGGCTCTTCCTTGTTCTTTGCTTCTCCAGCCTCCTTGATTCCTTATTTTACTTGCATATACGTACGCCTGTTCCTGAAACCTCCAACCATTGACATTTAGAAAATGCTTTCCACAGTATAAATAAAAGCTTCCACTATTAGCCTGCAGACGAGAAGAAAGCACCCCGGAGCACTGGCTTTCACCCTGTGGTATAAATTACGGGACTCATGGCAAACAAAAACAGAATGTGTATTAGGTTTTTGCCAGCTTTTGTTAAGTTAAAACACACTGATTATTCAAGGCACACATTTGCAAGAAAGGGAGACAAGAGTAGGGACCCCGAGTTGAACAGCCTTAAGCGGAACACCAGCCAGTCACAATGCCGAGCCCTGATCTTCAGATCTGAAGTGCCCTTACGCCGCAAAATGATGGCATTTAGTAGATAATCCGACACTGATTGGATATTGTAAGAGATGAGGAAATTAGTAATGACTTT
Source organism: Alexandromys fortis (assembly GCF_014885135.2). NCBI lineage: Eukaryota > Metazoa > Chordata > Mammalia > Rodentia > Cricetidae > Alexandromys > Alexandromys fortis. The sequence continues at coordinate 23,674,090 of NW_026067927.1, forward strand.
AGCTGTGATTACCGTAAATACTGTTTTAAGAGCTCTCATCTTTCAGGCAGAGACACTAAAATACATGTATGACATTTGTGGTTTGATCAAAAACGGTACAAGTGGGAGAGGGGAGTAGGTAACTGAGGTAACGAGATGCTGGTGAGTGGATAATTTCCGAACTAGAAAACGGGGATGTGAACACTTATATTAGGGCATCTGTTCTTCAGAGAGTTGAGATGAAGCATTATCAAATCCTTGGGAGAAATTTAAGGTACCTTTAAAGAAGATATGTATTCAATCAATGTGAACATTCAGATAAAATATATAGAATGCTGCTTCTTTCCAAGGTTTCCTTTATCTTACTTTTAAAATTAACTTTTAACATTAGCATGCAAAGCAATGAGTTTCATTTTGACATTTTCACACATATCGTTATTCTTTTCTTGATTTCATGTATGCGCGATCTACTGCTACACCCTTCATTCACCCGAGCATTCCCCCCGCTGACCTCCATCCATCTACTCTTGCCTGTTCATCCGCATCTCTCCACCTACTCATCTGTTCACTCACCCATTCGATCTTCATGCATCCAGTCAACTAGCCAGCCAGTCTTCATCTGTCTAGCAGATATTACCTGCCCGTCCATGTATACACCCACCACCACCCACCCATCTGTTCTTCATATACCTACCACCGATCCATCCATTCATCCACCCATCCACCCACCCATTCATTCATCCACCCATCCATCCATGCATCCACCCATCCATCCATCCATCCATCCATCCACCCATCCATCCATCATTCATCCAATAACCCATCTGTCTCATCCACTAATCATCCATCCAATCGACTCATTTGATTATCATCCATTCTCCATTCAAGCTACCCATCCATGTATGCTTTTATCTAATTATTCATCTAGACTGCCTTATCGCTCCATAAATTAACAAGAAGAGCCATTACAATATTTGGCCCAGATTTGCTGTGTTAGTTTGCATGACTCCCAAAGATGGTGTGGAGACGAGGATTCCAATATTAGCAGCTTATCTGAGGTTGATGGAAAGACATGGGGGGAACAGGAAGGAAAGGCAGTCGAGAAGTGGCCTCGGTTAGCAGGACAGTACCAAAGGCAGCTGCAGTTTAATAAAAGAAAACATGTTAAACATACACACCTTAAAACTAACCCAACGTGGTGGTCATGGCTGTTCTGATACCAGCTTATGGTCAGTTACTATTTGAATGCTGTTCTGGGAAGCTGTTCCTGGTACTTCCAGTATGCTGTGGTTAGGCCAAATGTTTCTCCACGACTTTGGGAAAAGCTATTTCCTATAATTCAGTTGATCACATATTTAAATAAGGCACAACAGTCTCTAAAAGTTTATGTCTACATTGCATGCAAATTAGACCCCAGTGCTGCGTAGCTAGAGCGATTACTCTCTTTGGTTAGATGACAGAGCAACAAGATAATAGAGACCCTACATGGTGAAGTTTTGACCCAGGCATTTTACAAAGGTCTTGACTTTGCTAAAGCCCTCAACCTGAAGTCATTCTCTTCCTTGGCCTGTTTTCTCAGAGCTCAGTGAAGAAAAACCTTCCCATTTCTCCTCTTCCTCCCCCTTCCTCTTTTTCTCTTTCTCGTGGTTTTTGTGACATAGATTCTCTAAGTCCAGGATGGCCTGGAGCTTTCTCTTTTCTTTCAAAGAATGAAAGTCCTCAACTTGAAAGACTGAGACAGGAGATAAGGATTTCAAGGCCATCTTTGCTCATGAGTACAAGGCTAGTCTGGGCTACAAAAAGTATTTATTCTCATCAAAGAAATGAAGAGTGAATTAACTTATATTCAAATTTTATACTGAGTTGACTTAATATGAATTAGAATTTTTGGAATAAGATAGTACCGATTCCAACACGTTACATATTAAAACCAATAATTTTCTAACATGCATAATTCATACTTCAGAGTGAACTTTTCCTAGTCTCATAATTACTCCTTCTGATCACTTGAATCTATTTAGTACCTTTTTGAGTTTATGCACCATCTTTATTGATGAGGAAAGGTCAGCCCAGGGAGGCCGGGCGCTTCTCTACTTCTCTTAGGCACAGACGTGGCAATTATCAGTCTCTGGCTTCAAAATAATCTGCAGGTGCTCTGGGATGGTTCCAGGTCCCATTCACTGAGTTCCAACCCTCAGATGTCTCTGACCCAGGATGAGGCTGGATGACCTAGCCTCACTTTCTTTTCCATTGAGTTTTTCGTTTTGGTTCATGTTTGGGACAGGGTCTCTCTCTCTCTTAACACATACATACACAGAAACTCTGTCTCTGACACACACACACACACACACACACACACACACACACACAATCTCTCTCTCTCTCTCTCACACACACACAGACAGACAGCAAGACACACACAGAGAGACAGACAGACAGACAGACAGACATGGGGAGGCCAGAGGATAAAATTGGTATTTTCCTTCATTGCTTCCCCTCCTTACTTCTTGAGACAGTCTCCAACTGAACCGGGAACTGGCTGATGAGGGTAGCCTAGCTGCCACAGAGCCTCCGGAATAATCCTGTTTCTGCCCCCCATTGCCAGGATTACACCTAATTTCCTTAGAAACTTTTGATCCAGTTGCTCCTTTGATTCTTGCTGGGCAGCCTCCGTCACTTCTGTTACTTTTGCTAGAGATGACGAGGGTCACCTTTGTGGTGTCCACTTGGTCATTTGGGAGGGGAATTTCTGAACATGCAGATGCCAGTTTTCCCAGAATCCAGGGATGGAGGCCACTATCTGTTGACCAATGCTAAACTTAGCTGCAGGCCTACTGCTCTGTATATGGAGGAGTTGGCCAGGTGCTAACTTGACACAGCAGCCTTATCTTCCCTTCAAATTCTCAGTAGTTACATCTACACAGGCCATTCCATCCTTCCCTAGGAGTCCTTTCTTTCTTCCAACTCACAGAGGGTGATATTCTCAGCGACACATAAGGAGCCCCAGGAAGTCAGAGAAATGCAACGGAAAGCAACAAGATGTCGAAGAAGATGGCAAAACTGGCTGCTCATCCGAGAGGCTCTCACTGTGCTGGGTAGCCCAGGCTGCCCTCAATCACACACTTCCCATGGCTCCTCCTCTTAAGTGCTGGGGTTACAGTCATGCACCCCTACACCCAGCTGGAAACCTTTTAAAGTTAATGTCCCGTCATTTCTGCCTGTCAGAATTCTTCCCCAATACTTCATAACGATTCCTTAAAAATGCTCAGAACCCATCTTGCACAGTGAGGCAGGTCTTGGGGCATGCTCTTCCATTTCTCTGACTTGAGTTTAAGAGGTGCTCCAGCTGCATGCTGGCCTTGAGGATGCATGTCAACATTTACCCTAAGAAGCAGCATTAATATTGATGTTCCAAGTTTGCATTTTCTACACCCTGGGGGCCTTGGGCTTTATTTAAATCTTTCTTTTAAAAAATTAAACAGTTCCTTCTGAAGTGAGACAGCTCCCCCTCAAGCAACGGGAAGAGGCTATCTGTCATTTCTAATCTTTTGTCTTGAAATTCCTCTGTCCCAGTCTCACCAGACAGAGGGAGCTCTGGGTTCGCTTTTTGGGAATTTTGGGAATCAGGCTCAGATGCCTTGCACCTCTGCTCTGCCTAAGAGTTGAATCCAGTATGGACATTCAACCAGACAAAAACAATAAGGCTGAAGAGATGGCTCAAGCACCAAAAAGACTGACTCATTTGTATGAGGACTTGAGCTTGCTTCCAGAACTCATGTAAAAAGCTGGGTTGGATGGGGGTGCACTTGTAATTCCCTTCGTGGGGAGATGGGAGGCAGATATGGGCAGCTCTCTGGAAGTTTCAAGGCCAGCTAGTCTAGCCTTCTCGGTTATGTTGCAGGCTACTGAAAGACTCAGTTTTGAACAAAAGATGGAAGTGCATGAGGAATGACGCCTTTGCTCGCTACCCCCATGCACATGTGCAGTGTCCCCCAACATGAACACATGTGCATACACACACACAAACACACACACACACAAAAAAAAAATTAGATAGAAGGAAATCGTATGTCCCCAATTAATGATGTCCTGGTTTCCTGGAGGAAATGCTGCTGATTCACCATTATTCTTGGACCTTGAATGAGTGAAGATTTTGCATCTGTGAATAACCGTCAGACACAGACAGAATTACCATAGAAACAGTGAAGGATGCAGAAGCTTTGTGGAGCCCAGTACTTACTAAAGGAGTTCACAGAAGAGAGTCAGGAAAACCACTTAGAATAGCTTGAGTAATGGACGGCAGTTGTCATTCTGTTCGCTATTATCTGCTAAATACCCACTTTTTGCAAGGACTGCTTGAAGAACTCGGGGCTTGAATTGAATAAAGAGCGAGGCAGAACTCCTGCTTTGAAACAGGGTCATCTTTCACATAAGATGGCCTACGCAAACATGTGATGATAAACGGTTACATGTCAAGTGAGCGCTCATTAAATAATTGCTTTCCCAATTCGTTTCGGGAAAAGAATGTGTCCTATAGAAACGCATGCAGTGTTTATGGAATCGCTGATGTTGAGAACATCGTATTCGTCAAAATATTCACCTGTGTCTAAAACTGGTTGTTCATGTGACTAGAAACCATGTCATGTGCAGGAAGTCAGTTTGTAAAAAGGAAATAATGGGGGCTGGAAAGATGGCTCGGTAGCTAAGAGCTTGGGTGGAGGACCTGATTGGTTCCCATCACCCACATGGTGGCTCAAAATAACCTATAGCCCCAGTTCCAGTTCTGATCCCCTCTTCTGGCCCTTGTGAGTACGTGCCCGCATGTGGTACACAGATACATTCAGGCACATATACATAAAATACATCTCTGCAAAAAATAAAATAAATAAAAACAAAATGTTTAAGATTACCAGCTATAAGGCCGGGTGGTGGTGGCGCACGCCTTTAATCCCAGCACTCGGGAGGCAGAGGCAGGCGGATCTCTGAGTTCGAGACCAGCCTGGTCTACAGAGCTAGTTCCAGGACAGGCTCCAAAGCCACAGAGAAACCTTGTCTCGAAAAACCAAAAAAAAAAAAAAAAAAGATTACCAGCTATAGAAATGCATTATGCTTACAAAAATTAGGGTCTTATAAGACTAGGCTGTTTTTGATCTGTTTCCCCAAAATATTCTTTCTCTTCTCCAGAAGTGTTGGCATGATCAGAGCATGGCTTTCTTGTCAGAGTTCAAATCCTAACACTGTTTCAAAAGTTGTGTGGGAATAGGTAAACCCCGCATCTGTGCCTCTTGCTTCCTCCTGGGCCAAAGGGAGATATCTTGTTCCCCATCCCACATTCCAGTGAGTGCCTGGCTCAGCTTCAGACCAGGCATTGGCTAAGGTCTTGGTATTGGGGGACACTCTCCAACGGCAACTGCTCCGCTCCTCCTGTATTTCCCTCCAGGTAGCATCCAGGCCTGGGTATCATCTGCTCCCTTGTAGTTATCTGTGAAGGTGCTTGGGTGTCTGTACTGGGTGGTGTTGTGTGTCAACTTGACACAAGCTATAAAGTCATCAGAAACGAAGGGGCCTCAGCTGAGGAAACGCCTCTTTGAGGTACAGCTGTAAGGCATTTTCTCATTTAGTGATTGATGGGTGATGCCATCCCCAGGCTGCTGGTCATGGGTTCTGTAAGAAGACAGGCTGAGCAAGCCATGGGAAGCGAACTAGTAAACAGCATCCCTCCTTGGCCTCTGCATCAGTCCCTGCCTCTGAGATCCTACCCTGTTTGGGTTCCTGTCCTGACTTCCTTTCATGATGAACAGCAGTGCTGGACTGATAGTCAATCGAACCCCTTCCACCATGACTTCTTTTTGGTCACGGTGTCTTGTCACAGAGATAGAAACCCTAAGACAGTAGCCATGTGTGACTTTACATACCATTCCTTCATAAAAGTTGGGGAGTTTTCTCTTGATGTTTTCAGAATCTGGACCATGGTTAGAACATATCCTGTTTGAGCCAGGCTTCTCTAGAGGATCAGAATCATTGGATGAGTATATATGAAAAGAGGGTTTATTAGATTAGCTTACATGATTTGGGCCTGGGCGGTTCAACAGTGGAGGTCTGCACACTGGGAAGCTGCAGCCCTGTAGCTGCTTAGTCAGTGAGATTGGATGTGATTGAGGAAGACACTGACATCATCCCCTGGCCTCCCCTCTCCTTCACTTAGGCATGACCAAATGGCTGTATTTAATTAGAAATAGGCGTGGGCATGAGAGAGCTAGAGGAATCTGAGAGCAAAGTCCTGATCACAGTATAAAGCTACGAGTGTCGACACATAACTGAAATCCCAGCACTTAGGAAGACTGAGTGAGAAGAATGAAGAACTCAAGGCCAGCATGGACTACGTAGTGAGTTTTGACCTTGTCAAAACAAAGCCACAAACAAAACACAAGCCTTTGATTCAAGCAGCCACCTGCCCGAGAAACCACCACCTAGTTTACAATCAGTGAATTAGGCAGCAGTTTGGTTATACAGCTCTTGCTTCAGGAAGTCACTCTGCTATCTCTACTGACAACTGTGGGAGGGAAACAATAACCACCTTTTTAAAAAATTAGTTTTAGAAATTACCCATTAGGAGCTGGGCAGTGGTGGCACATGCCTTTAATTCCAGAATTCAGAAGGCAGAGGTAGGCAGATAGATCTCTGTGAGTTTGAAGCCAGCTTGGTCTACAAAGCAAGTTCCAGGATAGGCTCCAAAGCTACAGAGAAACCAAAAAAATTACCAAATAGGTTTCATTATATCTGCATATACATGTGGTTCTATATGGGCTTCTCCACACTGACCCCTTCCTATGCTGTCTCCTTCCTATGCACTGACCCCTTCCTATGCACTGACCCCCTCCTAGGCTCTGACCCCCTCCTAGGCTCTGACCCCTTCCTATGCACTGACCCCCTCCTAGGCTCTGACCCCCTCCTATGCTCTGACCCCTTCCTATGTTCCGAGCCCTTCCTATTCTGACTAATCCTACTGGTCTCCCCCATAATCCAGCTGTTTCAGTGGCACCTCTGTTCTTGTGACTCCTCCACCCCACAATCTTTTACCCCTTCCTGTTTCATGACCTACACACCTAAAAGAACTGTAATCTACATGAGAGAAAACATGCGGCGATGTCTTTCTGAATCTTATTTTCACATGATTACTTGCAGTTCCATGCATTTTCCTGCAAATGCTACAATGCCTTCATTTCTTTACTGCTGAGCAAGGTCCCACCCTGTCTGCACGCCACATTCTCCCTACTCATTTCTCAGCTGATGAACACCTGGGCCGATTCCATTTCTTAGCTACTGTGAATATGAATATGCAGCTATAAACACAAGCACACTCCCCCAAGAACAAATCTTCTGATCGTCAAATCCACACACATAGCCAATACTTGAAAAAGTGTTCCACTTCCTTAGTGTGGTAGTTTGAATATAGAGGCACCCAGAATCCCATAACCTTATAGGGAGTGGCACCATTTTAGGAAGTGTGACTTTGTTGGAGTGGGTATGACCTTGTTGGAGGGAGTGTGTCGCTGTGGGGGGGGGGACCTTTGAGTTTTCACAGACTTAGGATGCCACCCAGTGTGTCAGTCGACTTCCTGTTGCCTGTAAAATGTAGCCCACTCAGCTCCAGCACCACATCTGCCTGCAGGCCGCCGTGCTCCCTGCCGTGACGGACTGAACCTCTGAACTGTAAGTGAGCAGTTAAACTGATTTAGTAATGAAGTAATTATTAAATGTTTTCTTTATAAGAGTTGCCTGGACATGGTCTCTTCAAAGCAATAAAAACCCACACTAAGACACTCAGCCATCAGAAAAATGCAAATTAAAACCTTGCGGTCCATCTCGCGGCAGTTGTAATGGCTACCTACCGACGAGCTCGAAAATAAATGGCAACAAATACTACCGAGGGCACGGGGAAAAGAGACCCCTTCCTCACTGCCAGCGGGAGTGTAAAGTGGTGTAGCTATCACAGACATCCACGTGGAAGTCCCTCATAAACTAAAAAAAGAACTTTCGCGAGAACCAGCGAAGTGCGAATGCTGCAACAGTAAGTCGCTCGGGCCAGGCAGAACTTGGTAGGCTCGCTAATCTTTGTCCTTGCCCCCAAAGTCAAACAGGCACTTCGAATCACTCACACCGGGTGTCCTCTTGTAACTGCTGCTTTAATTGAGCCCCGCTTGGCGGTGTTAAAATAGGGCACACCTGTACCTTGTCTTCCTTTACATGCTAATGTATTTGCATTCCTGGGCCTGTGTTTGCGGTGCTTGCCAAAAAACGCAGGTGGTTTGGGGATGATAAAAGTTCGGGCTTAGAAGCTTTTGCTTCATTGCTCGGTTGGTCTTTATTTTTGCACCGCACTGTCGCTTACACAGGTTTTGTAGGTTGTTAGGCTTCCAAATCATCCCGACTGCTGTTCATTGATTTCTTCATTACTTAGTATTTATGGCAGGTATGGTGGCACACGCCTGTGATCCCAGCACCTAGGAGGCCAAGGCAGGATTGCTAGGTAACAGCAGCAAATACTGGCCTAACATATTAATGCCCTTCGACTGGATGGCCAAGCCGTTCTGTCCATCTTCATAGTGTCTACCCCGGCCCATGTTTCTTCCAGTCAATGTTCTTCTTCCCCTTTTAAACAGAGCCTCCCTGTGTAGCCCAGGTTGGTCTGGTACTTCTATTTGACCAAGGCTGGCACTGAATTCATGGTTCTGTTTCTGTTTCCGGAGTGCTGACATCACAAGACATGCATCACCCTGCGTAATGGCTTTAAGTTGGCCTGTCCTGGGAACCTGCATAAGGGAAAAAGAGTTCAGAGAAATAAATGACCAGCGCATGGTGTTTATATGCCATTTGGACTAAGAACTTGGGAAAGGATGACCAACAGGACAGTGAAGATCTAGGGTTGGGCAGTATAAATTCCAGCGATGTCCTAAAGGGGAGGTAGAAGCCCGTAGGATGCCATGGAATGTACGCACAATTGAAATGAGCTATGCTTCCAACTGAATTTTGCATCTGTTCATGAGTCCATGGTAGTCGGTGTTCCTCACCAAGATCTGGGATGACAGTTTTACATCAGGGATGCGAGTGTTACAGCTCTGGAGGGAAACTTGTTGGGAAGTTAGGCTACATCTGGTATCTAAAGGGACAGCTCTGGAGGCTGGAGCTGCACAGGGACAGTTCTGGAGGGAAAGGTATCCCGATTTGTCCGGGAGCCAGGCTATACCTGAAGCTGGGGTGTGGTGGGGATGGTCTCCTTGCAGGGTGCAACCATCCTGCTCCTCTCCTAGAGAGTCTTTACAGCTGAGCTCTGCTCAGCTCCCCTAAGGGAACGTCCGAGCAGAGCTATCGGTTTCTCCTCTGCTCAGCTCCTGCCCAAGATGCTACTTCTTCTACTTCTCTCTGCTAAAGGGAAGGAGTCTCTGCAGAAATGTAGTGATCTCCTCCAGCTCAGACAAAAAGTGACTTTTTCTGCTCCACCCCTAAGGGAGTTTCCCAGCAGATGTAACTGTTTCTTCTGGTTTTTCTGCTCAGCCCGGCAAAGGAAACACGTCAGTAAAGGTTCTTCTGCTCCACGCTAGTGAAAGACCTTCACCCACAATTCATTTGAGGAAGAGATTTATTTGGGAAGGAGTCCAGGAGAGTGACTGCCTCTCCCAGGGTAGGAAAAGACATCCCAGTGAACAGGCAGAGAGGCTTACATAGGGCTTCTTAAGGGCAGATTTTTTCCAGGGACATTTTTCTGCTCAGGGATTGGTTAGTTCTCCTGCTCAGGGATTGATTGGTTTAGTTGGCCAGGGGCAGAGTTGGCTCTGGTTTCAGGATATCAAACTGTTTCTTTCACCGGCCCTTTTTAGCCTTTTGACTCTATTTTCAAGGCTAAGGCATAGCTTTTCATGGGCTCTGGTTCTAGGGTCAAAGTGTGTTTCTTTGGCTCAGGTTTCAGAGTCAAGGTGTGTTTCTTAGGTTTAGGGCTCAAGTGTTTCTTTCACTAGCTCTGGTTTTAGGGCCAGGGTTTGTGTGTGTGTGTGTTTCACTAGTTTTGGTTTCAGGGCCAGGGTGGGTTTCTTTGGCTGCCCCTTTTACCCTACAAGGGACACTGCAGCTCCAGTTCCCATTCTCTGGTGATTAATTTCCTTTGGCAGGTGAAGGATATTCTTGCCCAAACATTACGGCTTGTTGTGGGGGAAGACAGTCCAAACACCCTTTCAAGAAGTTGCAGGTCCTTAAGCAATCTCAGCTTGAAATAATAGACCAGTTTGGCACCTAGTTCCTCCACCATCTTACTATTTATAGGGAATTCAAAACAAAGAATTGGACACTGAAGTAGAGGAGGAAGGTGTCCTGCCACCCCCAGGAGGAGGGCAGAAGCCTGGATGCTTAGCAGCTGAACATCGGATGTGATGCTGCTGTTCAGTCACACCAGAGCCCTGATGTTGAATCGGGGGCTATGGGCCATGGTACCAGGGAGACATCAGAGTGGGCACTGGATGCTGCTGGCGGTGCTGCAACAAGCACCTGAAACTGTTGCTAAAAATCACTTGAGCCCACAAGGGGACTAAAAGCAAGACAAAGATGGCGTTTTTTGCCTTTGTGGCTGCCTGTCTCTGAGGCTCAGGCTCCTGCTTGACTCTGAAGAGGCACTGGGAGGATTCAGTGTCTGTCTCCCTAAATCCTTCCTGTTCTTTGTGTCCTTGTCTACCTGGGGCCCACAGGTAGGTCATTATCTTAAACTGGCAAGTCCCCTTTCGATTTCCTTAGAAGGACAAAGACAGTCAGTCTGGTTCCCACCCAAAGTGAGTTCAGTCCTCCACGATGGTGAGGCTGCACCCTGGAGCAGAAGTGATCACGTTGTAGGAACCAGACTGTGACTCTCTTTCAAGAGAGCAGCAAGAACTCTGGACCACCTTGGAGAACTGGATCCAAGAGAACACCTTGACTCAGAGTGCTGAACTATGCAGACCTCTTGCCCTGTCCTGATTCTTGCTGTTTAAGCTCAGTTCCTATTAGTACCCCAAAGGCACTGGGAGTCACTGGATTGGATTCCTTTACCTGTTCCCTTCTCAGTGTGGACACACTAAATCAATCTTTTTTTTTTTTTTTTTTTTTTTTCACCATTTCTTCTCTTTTTAGGTGCACTGGGATGGGATCATGGGCTGTTCTGGACTGGTGTCAACAACCACGAGGACAAAGGAATAGGGACAAAGAGGAAGCACGTGAAAGGACTGTCTGATCTCCTCCGGCCTTCCCTTTCATCTCTGCTGATGTATTTCAGAAAGAAGCTGGTTGGCGTCAGAGAAATGAGGTTTGTTCAGCCCCAAGCAAATGCCAAAGGCAGGTATGACTAAACCTGGGAACCATGGGATCAGTAACTGTGACCCAACAGAGGTAAAAAAAAAAATATTCAGGGAAGATGAATGTGGTGGCCCCACTTTAAATCCCAGCACTGGGGAGGAAGAGACAGGCAGATCTATGTGAGTTTGAAGCCAACCTGGGTTCCACAGCATATCCAGGCCAGCCAAGTCTACACAGTAGCCTGGGTCTCAAAACAAACAAACAATTCAGGGATGAAAAGTTGGGCCTGTGTTGAATGTTGACTTTCTCATTATGCCCCCAAACAACACAGCATAAAGATGATTCTACATCTGTACTGGATCAGCATGGTTTCTAATCTGGGTGAGGTGTGCATACTTTATCAGTGATTAGGTGCTTATGAATTCTCAGGTGTGGTGTCCTCCAGAATTCCTAAAAACAAAGCCTTCCCCCATTCCTAAGAACCACCACATACAGAGGGCAAATTCAAATTTGAGAAGGCACAGCTTAGTATCTGCTGGAGCTCACCGCTGGATCACACAGCCAACACACAAACAATGCTTCTAAATATAACGCAACCACTGCCCCAGGAGAAATTCCTCTTTATTTCTCCTTAATAAACTGCAAATGTCTGTGGTACAAAAAGTATCTTCAAAAGTGAGAGGAGTCCCAGCTGGTGCAGGATCATTTCCTAGGAGGCTCACTTTGTCTCTTTGGTCACAGGCCTACCTGAGTATTCTTGACTGGGTGGCAAAGTCAACACATAACTCACAGAGCCGAGGTCACACAACAGCTGTACTCCACAGAGATCCAGAAAAAGGCAAGTCCTCAGCACATATCTCCACGCAGACAGACAGGGCAGACAATTCCATGTGCTGATGTACTTAGAACAGGCTCTAGTGAGTGCTAAATTCTATCACGCTGTCCCCTGAGAAACTGGTAATTGCTCTTGACGGACACAAGGAAACCTTCTGTGGTTCAATCTTACATCATTCTCAATCCATGGCTAGTCTTTATAAGTTATTATTTGTATAAGGCTGTATTACTAAGTAAGACTAAAATTTTTTCAAAGTGTAAAAAAACAGAAAAGTATAAGAAAACAGATGTTTATTACAGAATATTACAAAAATGACCCAAGTGAGTGCTTTAAATAAACAAAACCTATACCACTATAGATGAGAAAACCTGGCAGCATCAAACATTTCAGCTGGAGAGGCAGATCTGCTCCTGGTGAATCACTTCTGGAAAGTTCCCAAATATTTGAGTCCAAAGTGAATGTATGAATTGGCTTGACATGATTCAAAAAGTAAACTATAAATATAAGGGCAGTTGGAACTATGCGATATTAGTTCATAACAGCCAATCCAGGACAATAGCTAGGGAGCTGTTCATATGTGTCCTGTCTGTGTGTACATACACACAATCAAAATCAGGTCAAAACCTAGGGAGTGGCATGTGCCCATACATTTGAAGACCCTGAAGAATGCCATTAAAAGGATGTATAACATCCAGTACACATCTGTCTCAAGAACAGCACATTTCCAAAATTATGCATCTCTTTACAGGTAAACACTGGAGTATTAACCACTACAGACGCCACAAGGTTGACTGCAAACCACACTGTGCTCACAGGCATCTGCTGTATCGGAGGCATCCATTTTAATCCTGGGGCTTTAAGAACATCTTCTTTGCTTTAATGGGTTTTATATTTCCATTTTCATCTTCTTCGTAATTGGCTCGGTCCCTCTTCTTGGCAAACTTTTTTCCAATTGTTCCCACCAAAGTCTCATATCTGTTAGGATGATACACAGCACAAATTTAATTTCAAATAAAAAAGTAGGAATCAAGGCTTGCCAAAAACATCAAGCCAAATAAAACAAGAAAAACAAAATTTATGATAAAAAGAGATTGCCTGAGTTAAAAATGCATGCAACTGACTAAGGATGATTAAATTCTCTGCTGGTTTTGTTTCTGCACCCCCCAAACAAACTGAGAAGTACATTTACAGTCACTGGAGGTGGCAGTGGCCCCGAGTCCTCACGGCCAGCACACTCCAGCGTGAAGGCACTGGGTCATTAGGAACGGGCGTGTGCGCATCTCTCCACCGCAGTGTGCAGTCAGAGCACTGGAGGATGGGGCGACTCCTGGGCATGGTTACCTTCTGGCCATTTCCTCATCTGACACATCGACCTCCACAGTCTCGTCGTTGTCTTCTGGTGCTGCTTTGTTCTTGGAATTCATCTGAAGCATCAACTTCTGAAAAAGACACCGTGCTGGCGTCAGGGAGGCCTGGTGTCAAAGCTGTCTTCTAACAGAGACACTTAGGCACAGAACCACTTGTGAGATTAGACGAAACTCAAGAGGTTCTGTGCAGAAAGAACTTCATGCCACAACTGCCAACGGCACCAGCTGGGAACCCTAAGAACGGCTGGCTCAGTGTCAGGTAAGCTGTCTCTTGGATCACACTGCGTACCTGTCACTCATATTAAAGGGGGCACAGGGCTGACAGTGAGGGGGGAAAGAAGAAGTAAAGAAAGCTGAAGGCTCCCACACTTCAGGGTGGACAGTGCGTCTCAGCCGCTGTCTGAGAGCTTGCCCACCTCCTTCTCTCACTAACCTTTGCTGAGAGAACAGACTCTAGGGCGGAGCCCAGTGACTGAGCATCTCTCACACCAAATTCTGAGGTGTTACACCTGAACGGTTGCATTGAGGAGACACTCTGGGGGGCTTGCCCACCTAAACCCCACTCTCTGAACAACAGATTCATGAACCCCAAATGTTTTTTTCTTTTTGCCCCACAGTCTCCTGCCCATTTAAAACTTAAAGGAGGCTGGGACAGAGAAAATGAATACTAAACCCAAACATTAGTGTGGACTCTGTATAAACAAAACACTTGGATTATAAGTACATTCCACGTATCTCTCCTCCATAAAAACACTCCCCCCATCAACGATCCACCTTTAAATAAACTGTGGTGTGGGCTTAGGTGACTGTGGTTTTTCAGAGGCATCCAGAAGAGTGATTCTCACTGGGGACATTCTATCCACCAGGGGCCAGATGACCATGGCCAGAGACACTTTTAATCCCAGCTGAGCTGAAGGAAGCATGTGTGCTCCTGGCATTTAGAGGGTGGAGGTCAGGTTTAGGGGGTAACCTAGGTCATCCTTTAACATCCAGGACAGCCACATGTCAGAGCCTAGACTGAGAAGCCATGGCTAAAGGTGTCACACCACACGTCTGCATGGGTCAGTTCCCAGGAGGGCTCCTGACACAGGCACCAGAGTTCTTCCAAGTGCGACATAGTAAACGCCCGCTTCTCTGTGATGCTGAATCAGGAGATTAAACCAACAGCCCAGCCACAAGGTGAACATTCATTTTTCAAACAGACTTTCCAAAAGATTCACTTAAAAAAAAAAAAAGGAAAAAGAAAAAAAATCAAAACAATCTATTTAACAGCTTGGATTAAAACCTGTCCATTACTAAGTGAAATGACACCATTTTAAGCAGCATTTTCCCATTAAGAATGAGACATTTACAGAAGCCGGAAAATAACTCCTCATGACGGCAGCGTATGAATAGTCTTGCCGCTCCCATGAAAGACTGAGTGGAAGCTAACGCCGTGGCAGCATCAGGGACGGCACACCGCTACATTAAATTACCCACTCAATTCTTCCATAAAACCAGACTGCCACGCTGCAATTTCTTTAAGTAGCTATGGCAATATTTCAAGACTTGTTATTTTTCACATAATGAGAAGAAATGGTACCTGGTGGGGAGAGCCCGAAGCTCAATTATTGGCAGGAAAAAATTCAATTGTAAAAAATTTTTAAATTTGAAAAGCAATTATATTTAATACCTCAACTTCGGGATTAAATCCTCTGAATGACATCCTTCCATAGAGAAGATCTTCACACAGTGAGAAGCTCTGCTCTTCTATAATCAAACTCCTGAGCAGGAGAAGAAACTCGTATTAACAACCAAGCGCAAAAGCAGAGGTCAAGACTGAATGGAAATCTAGCTTCTGGGTCTCAGAAGGAGCATGTAAGGGCACAGTGAGATCTTTAACCAGGGTGAGAAGTAAGAGCTGATCCAGCCAGTCAGCAAAGGCACGGGGAGAAAGATGAAGTCATGGGCTTAGGCATGGCTTCCTCCGATCTCTGAAAGAAATTACATCACA
Source organism: Alexandromys fortis (assembly GCF_014885135.2). NCBI lineage: Eukaryota > Metazoa > Chordata > Mammalia > Rodentia > Cricetidae > Alexandromys > Alexandromys fortis. The sequence continues at coordinate 23,689,580 of NW_026067927.1, forward strand.
CAAAGGCCTCAGGTCACCAGGGGCACCACGTTCAGAAAAAAACCCAAAAAAACAAAAAGCAGGCAGTTTTGGAGTCAACTCTCGTGTCAGACTTCTATAGCCTGAGCCTGACTTGTGTCCCCGACTTCCTGCCTCAAGTCCCCACCTCTGATCTCACAAAGTCCTTCTACACCAGGCTCTTTACAGAGCCCAGCGGATACCAGTGTCATGACTTTGATGTTCCAGAATCGTGAGCTAGATACATCTCTCTCCTCCTTAGGCTACCCAGCCTCAGGCACTTCATTACAGCAATGGAAACCAGACTAGCATGCCAGAGAACAAAATTTTTATTTAGAATTTACCCAGATAATCCAGGATTGTCTTGTACTTCAAGATCTTTAACTTAATCACAGCAGCAAGGCATTTTTTTTTTTTTAACCACAAGTTACATGCTTGAGAGATGCAGTCCTGGGTATCTAGTATTTGGGGCAAGGACATTTCTAGCCTATTCTATCTGGGAAGTAAAGTGTATCCTGCCATATACATTGAACAAACACAACGTGCACAGAACAGGGGATACCTGAGTTCTGTCCAGTGGAGAAGAGATCAAGCTGAGTCCCTGTGATACCTAGGCAAAAGGCCCAACCTAGGAGGATGGCTAATTTAGTCAGGGCAAAGATGAGAAAACTCACATCACAGTGAGCTGACGGGCATGTCAGTCAATTGTCTAATGGAACAAAATCCTACCTTTCTTAATGGAAACAACTACACTCAGAGAACCAGCAATGTTCACCCTCACACACAAACCACCAGACAAGCAAGGAGCAGGAAAACACAGTCCTCACTCACAGGATATCAAGAGATGAGGAGTTAGTTAAAAAACAGTTCAAGAAGTTTAAGTGTTTTATAAACATGACTGAGAATTTCAATGAAAATATGAAGGCTGCCAGGCGGTGGTGGTGCACGCCTTTAATCCCAGTACAGAGGCAGGTGGGTATCTGTGAGTTCAAGGCCAGCCTGATCAACAAGAGCTAGTTCCAGGACAGGTTCCAAAGCTACAGAGAAGAAACCCTGTCTGTCTCGAGAAAAAAGAAAAGAAAAAAATAAATGCAAAAGAAACAATAAAAAAAAAGCCCAAATTTTAAGTGGAAACTGCAAGAAAGTACCAGATAGGAATCCCACAATCGTGGAAAACCTGTCTGAAGAAGGACACTTCCACGGGCATGATGGGAACACCACAGCCCCAATCTTGGAGGCTGAAGCAGGAGTGCTGAGTTTGAGATCGGCATGGACTGCAGAGGAAAACCCTGCATCAAAGGCAGAGTTCAGGCCTGGCTCTATTAGAGAAAACGGATATGAATTCCTTACTGAAAATCTTCTGGATAAGAATACTTCAGAGCCTGGATCATTTCACTGGCGAAATATGAGCAGCACCCCAAGAGAAACAAGGAAATACTATAAGTGTTACACAAACTGGGAAAAGAGAGGAGGTATGAACACTTAGTAGCTGACCTATGACCCAAATCAAAGATATTATAGATGATATACAGGCTACATTTTTATGAATATAGACACTAATTATTAATAAAAATTATGGAACTGAACTAGAAAAAAATACAACTAAATGGGTCAGGCACATTGGCACATGTCCATAATCCCAGCACTTAAGAGGCTCAGGCAGGAGGACTGAGAGTTCAAGACCTCTTGCTCTCCTGACACACACACACACACAAATCAGATGGTTTTCATATTCAGAAATTAATGCAATTCCTGACGTTTTGACAGAAAACAACAATCATATAATTTTCTTGTTAAAAAACAAAAATATATCTTGCCCTTAGCAAGCAGGGAGAAAGAAACTAACCCTGCTGATGATAGGCATCTACCAAAACACATAGCAGGCCATGCCTGGAAGGCACAAGACAGCACTTTCCTGAGACAGCTGCTCTCATCATGTCTATTCAGTGTGGGTGGTGCGCACCCATCAAATAATGCAAGGAAAGGAAGCTAGTGCTCTGGGCCCCCTGGGCCCTCCTATACGCTCCTGTTCACACTGTCCTTACGTTTGCCATCTGTGCTAGCTCCCCCTGCACACTCCTGTTCACACTGTCCCTGGGCTCCTCATCTGTGCTAGCTTCCCCTGCACACTCCTGTGTATATTATGTCTTGAAAAATCTTCGTCTTGATCAATACTTTGGGCCTGTAAAAAAGTTACTTCTCATCACTCTGGGGAATCTGGACTTTCTCTTCAAAGGAGAATATATCACTATCCCAAAGGACTAGAGAAAGTCAGAAAAATAAAAAAGAAGAACAACATGGCTAACCAAACAGCATATTAACAGGGGGAAAAGAGAAGGACACATATGTACCTAAAAACTATAGGTAAAACATTCAGCCATTCAACAAAAGTATAAGTAATAAACCATGCTGAAGTAAGAAAATAAACAAGGAAAAAATGTAGAATAATCTTTCTGTACACTGTGAATATGTATTATTCTCATGGGTTAATAAAAAGCTGACAGGCCAGTAGCTGGTGAGAAAGCCAAACTCAGAACGATGGGAAGAAGGAGGGCAGAGTCAGAGGAGACGACAGTCAGCCCCCAAGTAGGATGTGTAGAAAATGAGGTAACAAACCATGAGCCACATGGTAAAAAACAGAAATATGGGGATAATTAAATGTAAAAGCTACTAACAAGCCTGGGTTATTGGCTGTGCATTTATAAATAATATAAGCCTCTGTGTGGTAATTAGGAAGAGGCCCCTGGGACAGGAAAACTCTACACATACAAAAATGCCACACCACTTCCAGCATTTGGACAAACAGATGAGGTGACCCTACCACTCTCCAACTCAAGCCTTTCAAGCACCAGACAGGCTTGGGAGAGGAAGAAAAACTGCCTCAGGTATTACCCAGCTTCCGCCCTCCAGGCAGGTGGCTCTGGGCTAACAAACCCTCTGAAGCTCAAGCTCTTCAACAGCAAAAGGGACCCTGGGTTGCTGGGAGTATTGATTAACTAAGAGAAATAAAATGCTTAGCCTAGGACAGACTACCAGTGCAGCAGTGTTTGGGATTCAGTGTAGTGCTGGTTAAAACAAACCAACAAACATCTCGACCTGCCAAAGGATGGTTGTAGAAACGAAGCTGGTGAGGCCTAACCGTATAGCCCACCTTTGGGCCTTTGCGTTCACGTGGCACACAGACAGGTTGATAGTCTTTAGAACAGGAAGCATTGCACTCCACAGGGTTTCCCAAACCACGGCTACAAACCCCAATAAACCTACTCTTTCTCCTTGAACTCTGGCAAATCCAGGTACCAGTGCTCGTCGCTGATCATCTTCTTTTCCTCCTCTTCTAGCTGTTTCTTAGTTTCCGAGTCCAGGCCCCTTTGCATGAACTGTCAGAACAAAACCAATCAGTGTCAGCGCCCTTGCTCCTCCGTATCATGGGTGCGCAGGCCACGTGGCAGACAAGGAGCTCTGAGTTATCAATGAACCTGCATTTGATTTGGCTTTCTAGACTTCCTTGTGGTTCGAAGTACAGGGGTCCCAATGCTGCCCCTTAGGCTCTTGGTGTAATCCTAACTGCTCTGTATCTTCCATTTCTCCTCAGCAGATGCTTTAGTCACACATGTCTACACGGGACAGAGGACGGAGCTATTATAGCTATGAATACAGTACAGCTAGGTGTACGAAGTTAAATGTTGTCTCTACAGCGTCTCAACTAGCAATTTCATTCTCCACACACTTTGAGGGCCCAAAGCAGACTCTGGCAAAGTCCAGTCCTCAGGGTGGATCTCTACTGTCTATGGTTTCCTGGAACATAGCCATGCTGATTTAGCTCTGGGCAGTAATGGCAGAGCTCAGTAGTGCACAGGTCCTCACTGGCCTACAAACCTAGAATATTTATTTACTCTCTCGACCTTTACTGAGAGCATCAAGCCCAAGTCCTAAGACCCAGGAAAGAGTCATACACAAACAAATACTACCTATACCCAAACCAGCACCGTGGCAAACCTTCTACCCAATCCTTCTCTCCCACCAGAACTACCTTCATCCTAAACAGCTGCCCTAGACAGAGGAATTCAAGAATACTGATGGGCCTGGCAAGATGGATCAATGGATAAAGGCGGTTGTTGCCGAGGCCAACAACCTGAGTTTGATCCTCAGGCCCACTAGGAAGGAAAAATGACACTGGTTAATTGTCTACAATATGCCATGGCATACACACACACACACATGCATGCACGCACACACAAAATAAATCTAATAAATTAAAAAAAAAAAAAGGACCTGAGAAATGGTTCAGTGGTTAAGAGTACTGGCTGCTCTTCCAGGGGACTCCTATAAATGGGGCACATAACCCTCTGTAACTCCATTTCAAGGGGACTGCACATCCTATTCTGGCATCCTTGGGCATCAGGCACTCATGTGATGTAGACATACACATAGGCAAAACACCCTTAAATATAAAATAATGAAAAACTTTTAATTAAAAAAACACTGAAGTGAGTCAGGACTAAATGCTTGCCCTATTGCTCTCCCTGACAGATGGCCTGGCCCTGATTCCCTAGGCACCTCTCTGCTCCATGCCTTCTCCAGTACGCACTGCTCTGGCTGAGCAAAATACTTCCTGTCCACGACAAAGACCTCTGTCAATAGAGCTAAGGCAAACAGAACATGGGCAATGCTATCCCACACACCTGTCACGTCCAGTTGGATCTCGTTCCCTTGGGTGAGGGAACAGAACTGCTTTAATTATTTTCAAGTCAAGAGGCAGATCTGTAGTGTCCACTCTGGCTGCTCAGCACACTCTCCCTTGGCTTATTCCAAGAGCTGAGGTTACTCAGTGCTTCCCAGTTCCACTCCATTTCTCTTTAATCAGTATGATCACAAACTGCTAAGACTGATAGACTCACATTTTGCTGGTCTTCCTGACTGTAAGCTTATGTGTTTAACTATTATCCACAGTACAGTCAAAAGTAGCCTTGAAAGCTAACAACACATGAGGCTGTTCCCAGGCTCAACAGTTTGCTACTGCTCATGAGAATGGGGAACAAAACTTCAGTCTGGCTCACAAAATTCCTTGGATGTCGTGATCACTAATTCTTCCAGCCTAGTTTTATGCTCCTTGTCTTTCGGACGTCCGAGCTCCCTTTTGTTCTTGGAAATAAATGTTCGTGGTTTTCTTTTCTCCCTCTCCGACTTCTGAACTTACTTTCCCTAGTTTGGGACCCTACCTGACAACCTCTCACGTTGTTTCTTAAGGACCACTTCTCGCGAGATGCCTAAGTTCCCAGGCGGCCCTGACACTTAAGCAGTCACCCCAGACAACATTTCCGGCTCTTTTGTTGGGGCAAGCTCCGTCCCTACCATGGGCTTCGGGCTTCGTGCTCCGGGCGAGTCCGCCTAAGCAGAATCTCACCCTGGTGCCCAGTGCCCCGCAGGATGAGCGAATGAATGGGAGCGCGCGCCGCGGCCATCCAGGGCCCATCTGGGGTCTAGTCTGTCCGTCGCCTCGGCCCGAGTCATTACGGGACATCTCGGAGTTCAGCCGCCCCGTCCGACACCCCGGCAACCCCCAAGCCCCACACCTTCATGCGCAGCAGGTTCTTGGATAACTTAGTCTTGCGTTCAGACGCCATGTTGGCGACACTTCCTGAGGCTAGCCGCGCTTGCGCACTGCCAAGCGCAGAGCGTGACGTCGGACTGAACGTGCCCCGCCTCTCGCCACGTCGCCTTTCCCTCGTCGCCGCCCTTTAGCTCCGCCCACACCTCTGCCCCGCCCATATTAGACACACCCTGATGTGTTGCCCCGCCCCCTCACCAGCTTTCGCCACGCCCATGTGCCTAGTGCTGGGGCGGGCTGTGCTTCTTCTCTCGCTAGGCTCCTTCGGGAGTTCGTCCAAGGAGATGTGGTAAGAAAGCAAGCTGCCGCGAGGAGCGACTGCGATTCAGGGTCTCCATGTTTACCCTAAGAAAGCAGACGGAGTGGGACGCCGCTGGAGCTGTGGGCGGGGCCTCCCGGAGGCCGCTGCGACTCCAGGGGACCCCCTAAGGGTCCTGGCTGATCAGCCGCTGAAGTTGCTGTCAGAGTTTAAACACGACTGGTTTGCTCCCTCTGCAGCTCGTTTTCTAGAACTCCCGGTAGCCTTTGAGTCGCTAGCCCAGTCACAGAGTGAAGGAGGTGGCCCCAAGCCCAGTGTTGAGAGTGACGCTGCACCGTTGCACCGCTGCACAGGAAACCACGGAAGATTAGTAATTATACATACACACACCTGTTTGCTGTGCATCTTTGAGCTGGAAGGATTTCCCTCTTAAACAGGAAGAATAACAGGAACTAGTAAGAGCTCCAGGAAAGGCGACAAAGAATTTGTGAAGGGGTCAGGAATGGTTTAGTGCTGCCAAGCCTGAGGATTTGAGTTTGACCCCTGGGTTCCCCATGATGGAAAGACAGAAGTTGTCCGCTGACTTCACACATGCCCACGCCTGAAAACAAATAAATGTAAATTACTAAAAATAAAGAACCTGGAGACCTATCTTAAGGCAAACAATTATAGACACATTAGCTTTAGAACCTTCCTATTTAGTGCTCACTGTACCTCCTGAAGACATTTTTTTCCCAGACCGTTTTCAGGGTTCACACTTTGGAATGCACGTAATAACCCATTAGCTGTTTGCATGCAGTGGATAGCATTTTTTTTGAGCTGGCTCCTGAACCCTGTAGGAACACCAAGGAAATACATCATTGCCGTGTATTAAGCAACCTGCTGGAGAAGGTGGTAAAGCAGAGATTCATAAAGCATTCCGGATATTAAAAGCCCTGAAGGTTTTTCTCAGTGAAGTAAATAAAGACATAATGTGTTAAGTGGTTACAGAAACACATTTACTCATAACTGTGAGTGAGACATTGCAGAGTATCAAGTGGCTAAAAACACATTACCACCCCGGAGCTGGCTTTCTGTACGTCAAAAGGTGGTAAGTATTGTGCGGAGTGACTTTGAGGGTCACTTTAAATTTAGTCGAGGATGGTCCTCTTCAGATGAAAGTGGGAAGACTTGGAAGTCAAGAACATGATGTTGTGTGAAGACCTGGAGGTGACGTGTACAAAGAAGAGGGCATAGCAGTTCCCCAAATGAGAACCAAGTTCTTGTCTCCAAGTTTACTGCCTAACCACCTGTGACCAATTTAGTTAGGCCCCCTTCCATTGGTATATTGAAGTCCTAACCCCATTGTATCAGAATGGGACTGTGTTTGGAGAGAAAGAGGCAGTTTAGTTAAATGGAGTCCTTTCGGGTGAACCCAAATCCAGTATGCCTGGTTTTTTTTTTTTTTTTTTTTTTGCTTTTCTTGAGGGCTAGAGATGAAAACCACAGCTATAGCCCAGGCAAGTGCCCTACGACTCAGCTACATCTCCAGCCTTGTTATAAGATGAAAACTGAGCACACCAGAAGTGTGTATGATAAAAGAGTGAGCATCTATATGCCAAGGAAAGAAGCCACAGGAGAAGCCAAAGCTACTACCACTTTGCTCATAACTGTAAGAAATAAAGGTAGCCCTCCAGCCAAATCTGCAGTATTTCGTTACGATGGCCATAGCCCAACTATAAATTACAGTTATTACTCATAGCCTACTGAGCAGAGATGGCACAGCAAGGGTATCTGAGCCCCTCTGGCCTGGGAAAGGCAAAATGTGTCCCAAGTGAAGGGACATTGGGACAGATAAGAAAAGAGTGGACTTAGCCCAAGGAAAGGCCTCCTGCTCATTCCCATGGCTGACTGCCACCCATTCCTCATCTTGTAAAACTGAAAACTCTGTGCCAAGAAAACAAGAAGCCACTGCACCCGCTATTCTGCTTTCTTACTTTGAATTTGACTCCTCTGCGGGGGAGGGCCGGTCTCGAAAGAAGAGCTGGAGAACAGACATGAAGAAGTGACTTCGTCTCTCATCTACCTCCGGGAAACTAGAGGGCCTCTGAACTAACTCTTGAAGGATGAGTCGATTTGGGTTAGGAAGAGGAAACTATCTATCTTGGTAGGTATAATAGTATGCGTACAACCAGCAGAGGTAGGTAAAAGCTCCAAAACTTTCCTTTGGACTGCTGTTATGTCTAGTCTACTTGAACACTGGATTTTGATTTTCTTGAAACACGGACACTATTATGTCAGTTCTTCAGCACATGTTTGAGGATGAAGGCCAAAGTTTTCAACTTGTCAACTCAAAAATATTCTGTATTTTTGACAATGCACGTACTTAATATGAATACCCGAAGGTCCTATCTCTCAAAATGTAACACATGAGAAGTGATTTAAGAGCAACAGTCTCACTGTGGCTTTGACTGACTCCCCACAGGGGAGGTTACTCCTTAATCAGTTTAATGGTACTAAGTTATAGACACAAGATAGAGATGTCGTGCGCGATAACCCGCTGTGATTAGGTACAACTAAGAAAACATTGTTTTGTGGTCAGAATTGTCTTGAGTCTCCTCAAGACACAGTCCTCAGCTCCATCAAGAAAAGGGCCCCGCTCTCCACCCCTCCCCCCCATGCTTCCTCCCCTTCGGTTCAGCAGCACTGACGTCAGAGCTGCCTGCAGCAGCTCACCCATTCCCCAGAGCAGGGGCTAAGAGTGGATGAGTCCGGGGCTAGCAGAGGAAGCGCTGCCCCAGTGACTCAAGGCAGCTGGCATATTAAGTACCACTTCATATTGCGGTTCACTTGTTTGCAAGTACCTGGTATTGAAGTGGCTCGTGCAAAACAGATCTATTAGGATACTCAGCAGTTCATAGAACTGATAAGGAGGGTTGAGGACGAAGGTAAGGAGGCACATGCCCGAACCACCGAGGGGGTCTCGGAAGCAGGAATGAATGAATGAATGAATGTAAACCGCCCCTGTAAGAATGGATGACACTGGCGGCTTTCTCTGATCTTAGGACACACTGCTCACAATTTCAAGGTCAAGGAGACTCTCCTTTTGTCTTGGTTTTAGGGTAGGGCCTGATTTATAATCCCAGCGAGACCCCATAGTGGGGAGAGAAAAAACGCTTGCTGTTCCTCCAAGAAGAGAGAGTCATTATGGTCCAAATGGCAGTGGCGAGGACAGACATCCACTTAAGACAGGAAAGGGGAGAGTGCTGCTGAGGGTCCCAAAAGACGAAGAATTTAATTGCTGATTGGTAGATGCATATATCGAACATCAAATATGTCTTTTCTCACAAAATGTGCTCCCTCTCCCTGTTTCCCTGATTCATTCATGAAACAAGTACTTACTGGCTGGCTGCCAGTTATGTACAAATTGTGAATCCAGGACAACCAGCCTCAAAACCTAAGTCGTGCGATGCATCCCTTCTGCTTATTAAATTCTATCAATTACTTGTGCATAGATATCTAGACATGGCCTTGCAGGTTCAATGAATGAGTAATTTCTAAACATGTTTTGACCATGGAAATTGGATGAGCAGAACATTCAAAGTAAGTTGAAACGTGTTAAAAAGAAAAAAAAAGTTTTCCTGTATGATTCTTGTGCTAACTGTTCTTGTTGGCACACCTGGGAAGAGAGAGCCTCAGTGGAGGAACTATCATCAGATTGGCCTATGGCCATGCCTATGGGGCGTTCTCTTGATTGTTAATTGATGGATGTAGGCAGTGTCACCCCTGGGCTGGTGGTCTTGGATTGTGTAAGTAAGGAAGCTAGCTGAGCAGATGCAGAAAGCAAGCCAGTAAGCAACACTCTTCCATGGGCTCTGCTTAGGTTCTTGCCTTGGTTTCCCCAATGGTAGACAGTAAACCTGGGAGCCAAACAAACCCATTCATACTCAAGTTGGTTTTGATTAGCATCTTCCCTCCCTTCCTCCCTCCCTCCCTCCCTCCCTTCCTCCCTCCCTCCCTCCCTTCCTCCCTCCCTCTCTCCCTCCCTTAATCCCTCCCTCCCTCCTTTCCTCCCTCCCTTCCTCCTTTCCTTCCCCCTTTCTTTCTTTTAAAAATCACAGAGCAGAAACAAGACTAGGACAGTTCTTTTGTGTGTACTTGTGTGTTCTAACGTGTGGAGGCTAGAGGTTGATGCCAGGTGTCCATCACTCTTCACCTTAATTTAAAGATAATTTCTCAATAAACCTGGAGTTCACCATTTCTAATTTTATGTTTACATAAAATACACTTATATTGTATATTATGTCTATACATAATTATACTGTATTAGTCAGTGTTCTGCTGCTGTGACTAAGACAACTTATTGAAGGGACACTTTATCTGGGCTAACTGGTCCAGAGTCCTTCAGCACCACAGTGGGGAGGCATGGAGAGAAGGACCATACACTCTCAGAGCCAGCCCCCTAGTTGCTATACATCCTTCAGCAAGGCCATTCCTCCCAAACCTCAGACTGCTGTCGATGGGAACCAAGGGTTCAAACACACGAAGCTATGGGGATAGTCTTATCCAAACCCTTACACTGATTTACCAGATTGGATTAATTTGGTCACAGAGCTAGATTTATCCACATTCTATTTATCCTTTTTACTGTGTTCTCTGTCATTGTTTTGCCTACATGATACTATTTTATGACTGGCTGCCATATCTTCATATTCTTCTGCCATCTTTTTACTTTAACAAATGTTTTTTGGTATCTAATACATTTCTGGCTATGCCGTGGGTTTAGAATCGTTAGTTCAGAGTTGTGCTGGGAAAACTCGATTTGGATTTGAGGGGCCTTGAGACTTGTTTGGAGAAGCGACATCTAAAGGAGACCTTAAGAGGAGTTAGGAGATTACCCAACAAGAGGTATGGGCAGGACAGACTTTTTGAGTCTGGCAGAAAGGTTCTGAACAACACTGTTGTGTGGGTAACAAAGCTGGAGAGCAAGCTAGGCCCAGAGAGCCTAAAGGCCGTGGGTTAGGATGGCAGGATTCTTACCTCAAAGTCACTGTGAAGTGTTGAACTATTAGAAGCAAGAGAATGACTCCATTTTGAAGTGACACAAAGCTGCGCCATGTTTAAGACCATGCTGATTGAGGGTAGAGTAGCGACGTGGAGGACGGGGAAAGCAAGACTGAAGGCAGGGATGTGTTTAGTCTCAGGCCGTCTTCAAGATTTTGCATTAGTCTCTGCCATTGCCTTTAGACTGGGTTCCCTCTGAGATAAATTCAAACACAGGTTGGGATTTGACAGTCAAGGCTTTCTAGACTTGGCTTTTGGACTCAGCTTCCATCTTCTTAGCCCTGTCTTATGGATCTCAAGTTTGTCTTCTGTAGCCAAGCTGCCCCACCTGCTAGCCCTCCAGATGCTCCAGATTTACATCCCATGGAGATGGGTACTCAGGCTGCCTTCTGCCGGACGGATGCCCGGAGTAGTATTTTCCGTCCTCACCCTCCAGACCCTACCTACCTCTTGAGTGTCGGGCCATGTTTCATCTTTCTCTTGCATCAAAGGAAAGTAATCGAGCAGCTTTGGTTTCGGTGTCTAATTGCACAGGGCTTTTTATTTTTGTCTGTGCTGATAGCAAGAGCAGGAAGGCAGCTTCTTAGTTCCATACTTAGCTGTGTCTTTCAGAGCCTGCCACGCTCCTCTTAATCTACTTAATAAATGCCGAAGGAGTATGTCCAAAACTGCTCTTGAAAATGGGCGAGGCAGCATCTTTTAGAATAATATGCATCCTCCTCTAACTTCCAAGATGAGTAGCAAATTCAGCCCAACTGAATTTGCAGGTTTTTCTTTCATTTTACAAAAAGAAAGAAAAAGAAAGATCGAGGGTGAAACAAAGCCAGATTTCCCCCTATTTTAATTCTATTAGAATGTTCACTTTAATTAAAATGGCATCTTTGGAGTTGCTGAGGGGGTTTCTAAAGAAGCCAGTTGCTTTAAGGATTATGAAGAGAATCTTTTTTTTTTTTTTTAAAAAACATCAATTTATGCAAATGAAGCCACAGGCCTAAACCCGCAAGACATTTGCAGAACATGGAGGAGGTTGCCTCAGAAAGAAAAAGAATGAGGACATGAACTGTTGGGGGGACATGTTTTTATGTTGTATGGTTATGTGTGAATGTTTGTGTGTGTGTGTGTGGGGGGTCTACGGGCACATGGTGCATGTGGTGTGTGTGTGTGTGTGTGTAGATCCGGAAGTCAATCTTGAGTATTGTTTCTCAGCTGCTGCCCCCCTGTTCTTTTGAGATGGGCTCTCTCATTAGGCCTTAGGGCTCATGGTTACACTAGGCTGGCTGGAGAGCGAGACCCAGGGCTCCAGTGTCTGCCTCCCTAGCGCTGGGATTACGAGTATGTGCTTACACACCCACGGTTTTAGATGGGCGTTGAAGATCAATCAGGCTTAGGTCCGAGGGTGGACACAGCAAGTACTTATCTGCTGGGCTTGAGCCTCAGCCCTGGGAGCACGGTTTGGTTATAGAACTCAACACATAGCTGAGCTGGATGTTTTTACCCCCAGAGCGCAATTTGGGTATTTGCTAACGAAGACCGAATGAAAGGTCTCAAATTGGAGTTCCAGAGAGACCACTGTTTACCTTCAAGTCCTTATGCCAGAGAGAGAGGAAGGGAGAGGGAGAGAGAGAGAAAGAGCATGTTAAGAAATCAGGCTGGTGATCAAAAAGGAGGCTTTAGTGAAGAAGCCCTGCCAAGTGCAGTGGCCTTTGGCTCACTGTGTCATCTTGCCATTCAAAGAATACGAATCCCACCCCTATAAGAACTCATACTTCATATTTTTGTACAGGTATATGTGTGTCTGTAGCGGTCTTATGAATCCAGTTATATATAGAAAGTTTTATTTAAGATACTCTTGCACTTTACGGATTTTTAAAATTCCTATTACAACTTTAAAATGGAAGAAGAAGAAGAAGAAGAAGAAGAAGAAGAAGAAGAAGAAGAAGAAGAAGAAGAAGAAGAAGAAGAAGAAGAAGAAGAAGAAAATAACACACCACACTTTCCTAGATTGCTACCTGTCTGTTGAGGGGATTCCGCCTGAGGACTCGATTATCGGTGCAGCCAGCACCTCCTGCTCACCAGATGGCGGAGGTTGATGGGGAGTGAATGCTTAATTCTGATGCCGGTTCTGAATCTCCCTCCAGCTGTTTTTCTCTCACTGAAGTTCGTATGGTAGGTAGAAATTCCTGGCCGACATGGCATGGGCGAGCTTAGGTTTTCTAACAAAAGTGAGTTTTAAAAAAGTAGCGTTTCTCTCTTTGAAACCCTTTGAAACATTAAAAGGCGGTAAACGATTTTGTTTGCTAGTAGTGGTGTTTTTGACAAGGAGAAAGAACTAATTAGGTATTAGCTTCCTCTGATTAAGAAAAGGTAAGTTTGCTAAATTATAACGTTACCAAAGTTCTGTATTTCCTGTGAGCTGCACAAAAGGAGTAGAAATGTCGGACAGAACAAAGCGTAGCCGTGGGAGCCTTGCCCCCTTCGCTGCCTTAACTCCTATTCCTGAGGCAGCTTTCATTACATCCCTTGATTTTCAAAGTCTGTAGTCAAAGAATTCTCTAAAAATGTGTATTTTCTAATGCGTCGATTTCAGAAAAATACCTGTGTCTTGTAAGGTTCCGGAAAGTGCTGTGACCTTGTTTCCTCACATGTGCTCATAAAAACGTCGTTGCTTTTGTGTGTGGTAGAGTTTGGTTATGACAGAGTATGACCATTGGGTGGCAACCTAAGTGGAATCATTTAAGAAGTGAATTCGTCCTTAATAATGGGCTGGGCAAAATCCATCTTAAACATTATAGCTTTAAATAGATGTTTTAAGTTGTGTGTGTGTGTGTGTGTGTGTGTGTGTGTTTGGGAAGGGGGGGCTGCCTAGTGACCAGCTGTCTCAGAGAAAATTCTCATTTCTATTAAGCCATCTCACTCCTTGCCCATCTACTCAGCATCCTGAGAGCCCCTGAACTCCCGTCCCTCTGTGAAGAACCAACGAAGCAACAGCATATGTGAAAAAACACCCCTGCATCACACAGCTGTGCAGATGTGGAGTGTGATTATTACAGCATGGGAGGGGGGGCTGCTTTATGGCCATTTTCATTGTCACGTTGATTTTAAATGGAATAGTCTGCATGAACTAACTACCCCAGGTGCAAAGTTGTAGAACCTGGTACATCTTCATTCTCCTTAAAACCACTCAAACCCAAACCTGAGACCTTCTTATGCTGTGGGCTGGCAGGAATTAAGTGTAAACGTTTGTCAGTACTCTTCTGTCCCGAACGTGGTCCAGAGGTGAAAATCCACAGAGGTGTGGATGAAGTGCAGGTGATTGCTGATCTCAGGGATGCCATTATCTGTCCATCTTGTCCCTTTTGAATTCTGCTTCTAGTCTGTGTTTAGATTCAAGAAAGCTAACATTCAGGATCTCTTGAGTACCATTTCCAAACACCCCCTTGTCTTGCCAGATCGTGGCTCCTTGGACTTTCTGAACATTGGCCTCTCCTCACTATAGGGATCCCATTCCCTCTTGCTGTCTAGGAAGCAATAGTTTCTCCTGTCTGCCTCTGGGCTGTGAACACAAACTTCAATGAGTATAGGCTTAGAACAACAATAACAACAACAAAACCAAACGACAACACCAGAGCTATTAAAGTTAAGCAGTTTTCCCTCTTTGCCACAGAGGCTCTGTCCTTGTTAGGTTTCTATTGCTGTGATGAGCACCATGAGCCAAACAGACTAGAACTTTCCCCCGTCCCGTATGGCCTATTCATTGGTGTCACCCTTGTTCACCTAACGTTTGCACAGCCACACTGGCGAGACTTTCCAGGCATAGCTTCTGATGTTAGGCGGAGATACAATCTCACAGCAAACTCCCTGATCTTCTGGCTCTTGCAATCTTCCTGTCCCACCTTCTGCAGTATTCCTTGAGTCTTAGGTGTGGGAGTGTTTCGTCGATGTGATGGACTGTAGTGTCCTGTAGTGGTCTCTGTCCATTGCAAAGAGAAGTTTCTTTAATGTGGAGGTAAGACCACACCTTTCTCTGGGTATAATCACAAATATTATAAACTGTTTTAGGGACTATGCTGGTTTAGTAAATTATTGGTTGTATATTCCATTAACACAAAGAACTACAGGCAACGGAGTGAAGCTGGGAGCAGGAGAGGGGGTGTTCTCCAGGGAGACATACAATTGGTTCTTCAGCGCTAAATGATCATCTCTGAGAACATACATACCAGTAATATATGAACCCAACAGGTTATTAGGAACACACATGCACACGCGCGCGTGCACACACACACATGCGCACACACAAATACATATATACATGCAATGACAGTGAAAAGAGAGTCCCCCCAGGAGGTGGGAGAAGGGCATATGAGAGGGTATGAAGGGCTGAAAGGGAAGGGAGAAACATTGTAATTAAATTAGAATCAAAAATACAATGTGTCAAAAACAAATAAGCACCAATCAGATTTTTTAAATTCCTATTACAACTTTAAAACGGAAGAAGAAGAAGAAATTAACCCACCACACTTTCCTAGATTGCTACCTGTCTGTTGAGGGGATTCCACCTGAGGACTCGATTATCTGTGCAGCCAGCACCTCCTGCTCACCAGATGGCGGAGGTGAGACTTGGGGAGAAAAGAGTTTATTTCCGCTTACTGCTTGCCGTCCATCATCCAGGCAGCCAAACAGGAACTGCAGCGGAAACCATGGAGGAATTCTGCTTACTAGCTTGCTCCCCATGGCTTGCTCAGATCACTCTCCTGTGTTACCCAAGGCTGAGTGTGTCACTGCCCACAGTTGGCTGGGACCTCACTCATCAATCGCCAGAGAAAATAGCCTCACAGGCATTTGCAGGAAGTTCCAGGAGGGGGAATTTCCTCCGCTCAGGGTCCTTCCTCTCAGGTGTCCAGTTTGTGTCAAGTTGACAAAAGCCAGCCAGCACAGCTTCATTCCTAGCTCCAGCAGTAAGCTATTAAAAGCCTTGCCACCTTCCTGGAGCAGTGCACTGAGCAACGCACAGATTAAATACTGGTCCCATTGGTGTCACACACGCTCTGCTTTAGCACGGCAGAATTTTGGTGAGCACACTACCAGTTATATGTGCCCACCTGGGTAAAGAGAATACTCAGCATTATTTTACTGAAGTCCTGGTTGTAGACAGACTAAGGAACCTTTTCCCTTTCTCATCTAATGACATTCTAATAGAATAGAAAAAGGGAAATGCTTCTTTGATAGCTCTGTGAGCAATAATTATAATAGTGTATTATTTACACACGTCAATAAAGAGCTCCCATTACATTACTGAGCACTGCTTCTCTGGGCCAGTTATTGTGTTGGGATTTTTATAGCATCGCTTAAACCAGGGACGCCGCCTTGCCTCTCATTTGTTTGTGTTGCTTTAGGGGCTGGGTGTTAGGAATGATTATTAGTCTTGATTAAATTATCATTGAATCAGTCAGGAATTAACAGCTCTGATTTAAAGGTACGGTGGCGTGGCATTTGCAGATAAATTATGAGAGAGAATGTTTACATTGTTTTATCATAGAAAAATCCCTCTCTCTTCTCCTTCCCCCCATCTTCCCCTTCCTCCCTCCCTTTCTCCGTCCTCTCTTTCTTTCTTTCTTTCTTTCTTTCTTTCTTTCTTTCTTTCTTTCTTTCTTTCTTTCTTTTTTGTTTGTTTTGTTTTGAGACAGGGTTTCTCTGTAGCTTTGGAGCCTGCCCTGGAACTAGCTCTGTAGACCAGACTGGTCTCGAACTCACAGAGACCGCCTGCCTCTGCCTCCCGAGTGCTGGGATTAAAGGCATGCGCCACCAGTGCCCGGCTTTTTTCTTTCCATTTTTGAGACAGTGTCTTCCTACCTAGTCTAGGCTAGCCTCAAGCCCATGGTCCTCCTGCCCCAGTCTCTAGAGTGCTGAGATTTTGGTTGTGTGCCCGTCAGCCTCAGCTTACAATTGCAATAGTAGCCAAAACTATAGAGGAGAAAACAGTCATATTAACGATCAGCTTAGGACAGTCTTCTTTGTACCCCACTGCCTTTTCTCCATCCCTCTTAAACCTACACTTAGCTTTAAAAAGCATCATTGTTGGAACTTAGTTTTTCAAAGAGAATTTCGAATTCGTGTGTAAACATGTCAGGGCATCTCTTTCAAAGATTAGAAAGCGTAAAGACAATGGTATCACCATTCTTAGAGGTTAAACGATGATGAACATTAATATTTTCCTTAGTTTGCTTTATCTGCTTATTTAAGGTTAGTGCAACATTCCTGGCAGAAGCCTCAATGTATGCGTGCTATGCTCATTTATCCTACCGGAGCGTGTTGATGAGAGAGAGCAATTCATAGAGTAATGCTTGCTTCGAAAATAGATTACTTTCCGCTTTAAAGATTACTAAAGCCGGGTGTGGTGGTGGCCATGTTTATAATCCAAATACCTGTAAGGCCGAGGCAGGAGGATAACCATAAGTTTAAGTTTCAAATTTGAGGCCAGCCTAAGCAACATAGTGAGTTCAAGGCCAGCTGGGAATAGCCAGACTTTCTCCCAGCTCTACCACTCCTACCCCGCACCCCAAAAAAGCTGCACCTGTGTTTAAATGTGAAGAGGGTGGAGGTGTATACTTCCAGTGGAGAACAGAGGCTGGTTTAAGAGGGTGAGGGCAGGGGAGACGGCTAAGCAGGTCAAAGTACTGCTGTGCAAGCCTGGCCACCTGGGTTCCAGCTGACCTCTGACCTCCACACATCCACACAGTTTTTTTTTTTTTTTTTTTTTGAAACAGGGTTTCTCTGTAGCTTTGGGGCCTGTCCTGGAACTAGCTCATGTAGACCAGGCTGGTCTCGAACTCACAGAAATCCACCTGCCTCTGCCTCTTGAGTGCCGGGATTAAAGGTGTGCGCCACCACCGCCCAGTTTACCCATGCATGTTTATGGTATGGGCGTGTGTGCGTGAGACACCATGGACACACACACACATACTTGCACCCACATGGTTTTCAGAAGAATGAATACCTTTGATATCAGAGGTGAGGCTAGGCCTCTCATATTTAACCCATTAAGTTTTTTTTTTAATCTTAAAAAACATGGTTGGAATTAAATTTTCAAAGATTCAGAAAAGGAAGAATTCAAGTCCGCTATTAGAAAGTGAAATGGGAAACTTTTCAGGTCAGACTATCGTGACCAATTGCTGCCCGCCCATTGGCTGATTCCCCTCCAGCGGGCAGCAGCTGGCATGGAGCGCTGAGGGTGCCAGGGGCTTTGAAAAGTGCTTTTCTTCCCATGAGTCATCGCTCACTGTAACCCTTTGCGGGCCGGAAGTGTTCATAGGTTTTCCGACTTTGGAAAGATCCAAAGGAACTAGGGGTTTGGGAGAGGCGGAGTCCGGCTCGGTCCTGAGCTGGAGGGAACCTCACCCGTGCTCTCAGCACCTCGCCCAGCATTCCACTTCCGGCTCTGAAAATCCGGCTGGTGCAGGCGTAAGTTCGTTAGATCACGGCTGTGCATCTGATTGCTGGCTTTCCATGTTAGCGTCAACTGTTTGTGTTTTACTCTGAACTCTGGAGCTCGGGGAAGACCGAGTGGCAGCCCCTGTTTTATTTCCTGCCCCTAGAAATCAGAGTGGGCATAAAGGGGAAGCAACTTTAAGGGAACTTGGTGCGGTGTAGTCTTTGTTAACCCGACAAAACTAAAGTGCTCTGGGAAGAGGGAACCCCAGCCGAGAAACTGCCTCCCTTAGATGGGCCTGAGCATGAGCGTGTCTGTGGTGGCTTTTTCTTGATTGCTAATTGTTGTAGAAGGGCCCAGCCCACTGTGGGCGGCGATATCCTTAGGCAGCTAAGCCCACTGAACATTGCGGACAGTGAGGACTACTGAGACCTCAAGAACAATGGCAATGGGTTTTTGATCCTACTGCACGTATTGGCTTTGTGGGAGCCTAGGCAGTTTGGATGCTCACCTTACGAGACCTGGATGGAGGAGGGTGGTCCTTGGACTTCCCACAGGGCAGAGAACCCTGATTGCTCTTTGGGCTGACTAGGGAGGGGACTTGATTGGGGGACGGGGAGGGAAAGGGGAGGCGGAGGTGGGGAAGAGACAGAAATCTTTAATAAATTAAAAAAAAAAAAGAGCTAGTTGAGCGAGCCATGTAGTGAGCAGTGTTCCTACGTGGCCTCTGCGTTGGTTCTCATCTCCAGGTTTCTGCCTGAGCTCCTGCCCTGCCTTCCATCATGTTGGACTGTCTTGTGGAAATTACATATTAATTCTCTCCTCTCCTGACCGGCTTTTGGCTAGAATGTTCTGTCGCAGGGACAGAGCAGCAAACTGGGACAAACGTCATGTCTTTTCTGATTTAGGAAACATTTAGATGCCAGGCAGGTGGTGTGTGTCTTTGGTGGCTTTTCTGCATTGTTCTCCAGCTGCCTAACCTTTGCTTCATAGGAAGTACGATTGAGCTCTTAGTTTATCTATCCATGGAATACTGCACAAAGAAACTGTGACAATAGAAGAATAGAAGGGGCAGCACTTTCTTTTGTCATGCCTGCCTAATCAGAGATGCAAACGAGTAGCTCTATCTTTAAAAAGTGGATTAGCCTTTGCAAGTGTGGTCCATTTCCTTTTAACAGTTCGATTCTACGTCCATATTGCTTTGGCCTTTTGGGGGTCACATTTTTTTTTCTTCAGGAATAACAAATTAACTATTATCTAATACAAGAAGAATGAGATTAGGAAATCAAATTAATCTCTAAAACAACACACTCACATGCACTCACCATAACCCACAAGGTATTTTTGCATTTGCATGGCTGATTTTCCTTATCTTGGGGAGATGGGTGCAATCATGAGATGCGCCCCAAGTAAACTGCCCATCGCCTGGAGAAAATGGATCTACGTCAGAGATTTACAGCAAGCGTCCTAGTCAGGGCTGAAGGCGCTTCTCTCCTTTACAGTCCATTGCCCTGGCTAGTTGCGTTGGTGGCTGGCAGCTGACTGGAGAACATGCCCCTGACAGCGTGGCATTGCCAGAGCTTAGACCACCTGAAGTCCCTCTTTGCACGCAGTGAACAGACATAGCAAGGATGAAGGGCTCCCGCAGGTCCCAGGGAGACACTGTACTGCCAAGTCTTCAAGTAGGATTGGAGACTTCGATCTTTCAGATTTAAGATTCCTCCCCTCAGCCAGTCGCAGTGACAGGCTATGCCAGTGGGTAAGCAGTTCACAGTGTTCAGAGAAAGTGTTTAATATTAGTTCTTCTGCAAATGTTTGTATCTGCCTGCTTTGTGTCTCTGTTTGGATACTGCGAGGAGGGTATTTTGAGAACTCTTGTAACTATGCTCATTGAACTATTTTATTTTCTTTCTTTTTTTTAAATATTAAACTTTATTCTTTCTTTTTTTTTTCTCTCTCTCTCTTTTTTTTTTGATTTTTTTCGAGACAGGGTTTCTCCATGGCTTTTGGTTCCTGTCCTGGAACTAGCTCTTCTAGACCAGGCTGGCCTCGAACTCACAGAGATCCTCCTGCCTCTGCCTCCCGAGTGCTGGGATTAAAGGTGTGCGCCACCACCGCCTGGCTGAACTATTTTATTTTCAAAAAATAAAAGCAATTCTGACTCCTTTAGGAGGCCGGAGAGAGAAGAGATTTACTTGGGAGGGACGTTTCCCACAACCTAATATTGGGTAGCCCTGCAACATTCTCAGGAAGATTCTAGGCCAGGAGCCAGATGACAGGGAACCCAGTTTTGCAGCCCGCCTCCTGAATAGGCCTCCATTGTCTGGGGCCTGGTGGATTTAGGTCTGATAAACGATGACCTTATTCCTCTAAGGATGTATTTTTCCTGTGACTTAGATGCTACTCTGGTGTTTGCTGTTTTATCTTCTGATTCACCTTGAAGAAGTTTCTAGAAAGTTTAGATAAAGGCTTTAGTTGTGTCATAACTGTAATATAAACCATTTGATTGAAAAGAATCTCTATAAGGTGCTGCGCCTGCACGACCTGGGACCGAAACCGAGCGAAGGTTTCGCATACACCTCTCAAGCTGCTGGTAGAAGAGACCCTTTATTGATCAGCACCACAGAGGTTTTATACCTAACCCAGCCAGGTGGGCCAACAAGTGTTTATACCTAACCCAGCCAGGTGGGCCAACAGGTGAAGACCCCATCAAGGCCAGGGCAATGCGTGCTCAGGAAGCAGGGCTGGTAAACAACTTTGACACAGCTCTCAGAAGCTCAAATCAAAAGGGCGAGAAAAGGTCAGTAGCAGGGAAGAGCAGCTGGAGGCCAGGACTCTAAACCGTCCCAACAATAAGGGTTACCACTTTTATGAAATTTTAAGGATTAAGGTTAGATATATTCTTAAATACCTCTTCTTCTACTCCTCATTGAACTCATCAGGAAACTAAAGCTCCAGGAAGTTTAAGCGACCAGTGGCAGCTCCCGGGGCTAAACAGTTACTGCATACTATGATGTGGTTTGGGTCTCAATGTGCCTGGCTCAAAACTTGTCCCCGCCACTGGACCTAAACAAGTTGCAGAACCTCTCAGTACTTCTGCTTCTGTGCCTAAAAAAATCACCGTAGTGCTCAGATTAAGGCTTATTGCAGGGACTAGACAAGTGAAAGGGGCAAAACAACACCATCTCCTGCACACACCGTGTTACTGAACACACAATCTCCAGCACCCACTATGTTACTGAATACACAATCTCCAGTACACACTACATTACTGAATTCGTTGGAGTTCGTGTCTCTTCCTTGATCACTGTACAGCTGTACAACTTTTGTCTTTCTTGACATAGTGAATGATTGCATTACTTCCATTTCCCATTAGAATTGATTAAATATTTTAGAACACACTTTACAATGTATTATTTTAGCCAATTTTTAATGAAGGAAATGTAATAAATGAGGAACTGAGAATCAAATGAAAAAATGAGACACTGTATGTCTGGATATATTCAGGTGATGTCAGATAATATGTCCCTTTTAATACAAGCTATGATTCAGTTACTAATTTGCATAAACAGTGGACCATTTTAGTAGCTCGTTAGATAAATTTGGCCCAATTAACCAATATAAACTTATTAAGAATGCACATCTGGAATGTGAAACTGTTACTGGAAATTCAGTGGAATCCACATTTCCAGTAAAGGAAATCCTTAATTTTTCAATCGAAAAGGAAATGTCTATTCTGAGATCATGTAGATGATAGGATTTAACCATGATTTGTGCTTCAATTACAATCACTTACTGCCTTTTAAAGAGGGGCTCACAGCTTTCCGTGTCTCTCTTAAGACACAGTTATACCCACGATGGCTGATCCTAGGCATATATATGGTACAGCCCACGGTTCAACAGCATCTGCTCCGTGGACTGAGACGGGGCACGGTGAGTCAAGCTTGCGCTCCTGTCTTACCGTTTGTGTGGCAGATGCCCTAAGCTGTCTACTCCACTGCCATTCTCCCCAGCTGGGTTCTTACTGGAACTCTGATTTCTCTCAAATGTTGTGGTTATATGCTCAGGGGGAAGCTGGGGTTTTCTTCAGCTTCAAGAAGCTTGGTGGTGAAGCTTGAATGATCTAAGCCAGACACTCTGATTCCTATGGCTACCCTTTCAGGTATTGATCTAGACAAGTGCCAGCGACGGGGCTTTGGCTAAGGAGATGAGAGGGGAGGTTCTTGGCGGGGATCAGAAGTAAAGGTAATGTTTCCATGTAAAATGTGCACTTTGGAAGGGACACTTTTGTCACTTGGGTCCTCTTCATGTGATGCCCAGAATTGTGGGGCCTGTGTTACAGTCTTGGGGCGGGGGAGCCAGCCTCAGTGGGAAGCTATGCTGGCCGAGTGGACAGATGGCAGAGCCTGCGTACTTGTTGACGCTGGGAAATTACCAAGTGAGAGCCGCGGACTTGCTGCTTTGTGACATAGAAAGAGTCTTGTAAGCCAGCCTGGATGGCCTTGTGGTAACAAAACAGGCTAACTGAAGTGACATGAAATCATTTTACCACAGTTTCTCCTTGGATTTATTGATCCTTGTTCCCAAATTAGCTGAATCGATAGGACCAGGCAGGGCCTGTTTTCTCCTGGTTCCAGGTACCAAGGGCCACTATCTCAGTGTTTGTAACTGTCATTTCTTCCTCCCTCCCTCCCTCCCTCCCTCCCTCCCTCCCTCCCTCCCTTCCTCCCTCCCTTTCTCCGTCCTCTCTTTCTTTCTTTCTTTCTTTCTTTCTTTCTTTCTTTCTTTCTTTCTTTCTTTCTTTCTTTTTTGTTTGTTTT